>NC_044498.1:36723535-36771035 GCF_902362185.1 Chanos chanos | reverse complement strand
TACCTTACTGTCCAATTACAGTTGAGTGTCAACAAAACAATGAAACATCGTACACCGCACTCCAATATTTGACCATGTCATTTCTGACAATTGGGTCTCTCTCTCTCTCTCGCTCTCTTACTCACTCAATGAAAGCTTGACTGATCCTGCTAGTCATTCTCACAGCCAATGGCGCATCAGAACTGCCGGTGCGTGTAGTGTAGGCGGTGCTAACATTTTCGCTTTTCTATACAGGTAACGTTAACAGTGTGGAAAATAAGCTTTCTTACCTACTTCGGTGTCGTTTCCCTTGACGCGCATATCGAAGAGAGTTTCAGCGGTAGCGCCCAAAGCGAGATAGCATCCGACTGTTTCTGCACCTGATTTCACCGCTGGATATGTCGTGATTTCAAACAGCAACATGATGAGCAGAAAAGTACCGGGGTCAGGACAGCTGAGTGCGACTGCGGGCATCGACCGCGGCAGGGTTGGAGAGAGGCTGCATGCGGCACTTGCAGGACTGCAAGAATTGCATTTTCTCAGGGAAAAACAGAGCAGCATGGTGCACTGGGCACTGCGAATGGACAGGGACGAGCCGGTGTGCTCCGACCGAGTAAGTGCGGCTGAACTCGGCATGAGTACAGAGGAACAGCGGCTGGAGGCGACTCTGACAGCCCTCAAACAACAGCTGGTAAGAGGATACCCCCTTATAGATGTAGTCACCAAGGGTCCGCAACACCAACATAATTTTTCATAATTTCGTACAATTAAATAAAATGTTTAAATAGGTTAAACAGTTCCCAACTATAATGGATATTGTATTACGATTATATAATTTAAACTTTTTACAAACTTATAAAAGCACTTTATATTCACTTTAACTGTCCGTTAATGTAATTTGCCACTCCTGGGCATGCCTGGTTTAAGTCTATGCTTGTGCCCGCCCTGGCCGAAGAGTAGATCAGTGGCATTCTTACAGTACAATGTGCCGAATTTTACGCACGGCTGGCCATGGTCTCGTGATTACAGAATCTTAAACTGGAGTAGGAAAAAATCCTTGTTTGTGTGCTGGCGCAGCTGGGGGTAGTGAGGGGTCATGAATCAAAGTTCATTTCAGGACCGCGAGGCTCTGAGGGGGGTTTCGTTGGGTTAAATTGGGGCCTGAGTCTCTGATGATTAACCCAATTTAATGAGAATGGCAACAGAAAATTGGCTCCGGTCAGCGACACAAATTTGACCCCACGGAGTGCGATGATGAACGTTTGAACCTTTTGTTGTACTGTTAACACGCTCTGGGTCACAGCACCAAAAGTATAGATTTAAGATTTTGAATCTCAGTTAGTGTTCATCTGTGTAAATCAAAATGTTACACTACAGCAGCTCCCAGTTAAAGCCATTATATTTCGTGTCGGGCAAAAACAACAACAACAAAAAACCCTTTTGTGTTACTAGCCAGTCTATGTAGTTAATACCCACTCTCTTAAATAAGATGCAGATTAATTTCCTTATCTCTGTCAGATTTTTATTCTGACTATATTCAACTACATCAAAGAACCAAACTGAAGTTACTCAGCAGGCTGTGGTTGGGTATTTGGTATGTTTTAATATCCTCATATTTGTGTGAGTTTACTTTACACAATGACCTGGCCAGCTGTGTGGGGGAGAGATGACTTCACACACCACCACCCCCCTCCCAGGCTCTCCCTTGTCCTTGGAGGGTTAATAGTCAACTACACTCCTTTTCTCTTTCTCTCCTTCCCTCACTACACACACCCTCTTCTTCAGTGACCACAGCATTCATATAAGTTGTTTAAAGATGTTGGAGTTTCTGACTCCATTTCATCTTTTCCACAGTGTGTTAGTGTGTTTGGAAAAATAAGGTGTATGTCAGGTTGTTAGGTCATTATTTTAACGTTAATATGAGTTACAATGAGTCTTGTCATACGCAGAATATCTGCTCTGTTTTGTGTGCAATGCTGCTCTGTGCCAGCGGTAGTGGAGTTATGTGTATGTATATGTGTGTGTGTGTGTTTATGTGACTGTGGTGTGTTTTGCTGATTATAGTCATGTGTTTGTGCAGACACGTCTACGCAGACAAGACATAGGGCTGAAGACTCACCTGCAGCAGCTGGATCTACAGATCAGTGAACTAAAACTGGATGTCTGCAAGGCTTCTACTGAACATCTGGAAAGTGATAGCAGACCCAGCTCAGGTTAGAACACACACATGAACACATCTATCTATCTATCTATCTATCTATCTATCTATCTATCTATCATGTGTGTATGTGCTGTCGTGTGTAGAATAAAGGGGAATGTCATCTGCTTTCTCCATCTCTGTCTCTATCTTAGGATTCTATGAACTGAGTGATGCAGGCTCTGGTTCGCTCTCTAACTCCTGTACATCTGTATACAGTGAGTGCCTCTCCTCCTCCTCCCAAACCAGTCTGTTCCTACCCCCTTACCCCTCCTGTCTCCCAGTGAACCACACCCGCAGCCCCCCCAGACAGGCTGACGTGTGTCGCCGTCGTTCAGCTGATGAGAACACCGCTCAGTCGGACCATCCCCGAGGTCTGGGCATCCGACTGTGCAGCAGCAGGACGCAGGCTGGAACCTCCAACTCTGAAAGGGCTAGGCAGAGACCAGTCAGCACTGGTGAGTGTAAAAGAGATTCATTCTGACGGTCGTGTAACAGCTACAACCTTGAGAACAGAACTAGGTCAAAAGTTTATTTTTGTCATTTGTCTTGTCCTAGTTCTGTTCCTTTATTGTATTCTCAGAACTGTGGTTTAGTCTAATGATGAACTTGTGACAGTTTGACTTTATCAGCATTTACTCAGATGATGGTAGCAAAACGAGAATGTGGTTGTTCTGAGCAGAATGTCAAACAGAGTCTCTTTGGGAAACATTTGTCTATTTATACATCAAATATTTGTATGGATGTCTTTGTTTCATTTTATAACTTCAAGCTAAACAAGTCATTGCTAATTAATTTCCGATTTGAACATCTCAGGTGATCTTGACAGCGTGTTGCCTCCCATATTTGGGTGTTTCAAGTCCAAGGATGTGAAGACTTCTACCCTTACCAGCAATCTTAGAGATCCGTCAGTGGACCCCAAATACCAGAGCTCATTGGTGTCTCGTGGCGGTACAGAGGTTTATCACTACCCCAGCCCCCTCCATGCAGTAGCTCTCCAAAGCCCCATCTTCACCCTCAGTGGGGAAGCAATGGATCCAGTCACTGTTGAAACCCAACACCAACAAGAATCCACAGCTGGTCACTGTACCCCCTGCCCTAAATATGAGCCTAACCAAACCATGCCTGCATGCTACATAAACAAGCTTCTCCAACGCAGTGCCAGCAAGACCAGTCTTCAGATGGAAAGTTCCAGAGACAGGGCCCAGCCTTCAACTTGCTTATCCCGGAGCACTCACCCTCCCTTGGGCAGGGTCACGGGTATGGACTTTGGGAAGATGAATGTAGCTCCAGGTCAAGGTCCTGTCCCCCCCAGGGCAGGATTAGTGGTCACACAACCTGACACTGGAAGAAGACCACCCACAGTGGCTTGCTGCCCAGAACAAACAACCTTTATCAGCACCAGTTTGCTGGAGGATCCTTCACCAACATACCATACCTCAAACTCCACGGCAGGGAGAGAACACAACTCCGTAAGAGCGATGGAGAACTTTGGGGGAGGTGTAGAGGTGAAGGAGAAAGAGAGGCAGAGTGTTCAGGCGACCCAGAGGGGTGGAGAAGAGTTTGAGGAATTAGCATCATCTCCAAAGCCCCAGGAGAAAGGACCAAGTCAGGGGTACACTTCTGAGGAGGGCAGGGTAAAGAAGGGGTGTAACCCTCAACCACAGCAAATAGAATTTGTGCATGCTCAGTTTGTTCCTGCAGGATCTCAGCAGGTGAAGGTTCAACAGGCAGACCGTCGGACGAAGGCAGTGAAGCTAAAGAGACGAAGCTGTGAGAAACCTTCAGGGAAGACAAGTCACGTGAAGCAGTCATTAAAACAGAAAGAGAGAGAGTTTACAAGTAAGTCCCGTGGGGAGAGAGACATAAAGCTGTCCAGCTCAGGTAGAGTGAGAGCAAGAATGACGAACGGTTTTGAGAACAAGAAAGGACATTCTCATTCAGAGTCAAGTCTATATTCACCCCTTCATCCTTCCAATACCTGCATGCAACCACAGTCACAACGGAACCAGAGCTCCCGCTGCACCACCTCCCGCCGGGCCCAGTACCCCGACCCAGACTACAGTACAAAACTCATGGAACAGGGACGGAAAAAGCACAGCTCCCGAAAATGGGCCTCCACCTCTGAAATCCTGCTACCTCCAACTGCTTCGACTCACTGCCTGAAACCAAAGGAGGCACCTGTCCTTCGTCGGCCAGGTATGGCGCGAAATGCTAATGTGAGACCTCGCTCCAGCCAATGGGGAGGCAGTAGCTTCCCCATGCCACGCCCTCTCCTCCAGCCTTCCATTTCCTCTTCCTTGTATTTCTCCGATCTGAATGTCCGTTACCCTGCAGCTCCACTGTCTCGTTATCCACCCCGTGCCGAGTCAGAATTCTCGGAATACTCGGCTGAGTGCGCGTCTCTCTTCCACTCCACTATAGCTGAGAGCAGCGAGGGAGAGATGAGCGATTATACTACCAACCGTTTTGGTGACAGTGAGTCAAGCCAGGATTCCCAGACACTCTCTGACTCAGACAGCAGCCTCTCCCTGGGGGAGGAGGAAGAGTATGTTGAAGACGAGGAAGGGGGGCTGGTTTGGGCTGAAGCTACTCTGGGACCCACCGCGGCCGGCCTGCCTTTGCAGACACACCCTCGTATAGAGTCGTCCGCATGCCGCATAAAAGCCTCCCGTGCCCTGAAGAAAAAGATCAGGAGGTTTCAGCCAGACACCCTAAAGGTCATGACCTTGGTGTAACCCCCTCTCTGATGGGTTCAGTCAAATGCAACTCATGGAACAGATGCTTTCATTTTTGAGCCAAATATCTGAGATTGAATCAGGCCTTGTCCCCAAAAGTGACAGCCATTCTACTGTTATACTCTTTGGAGAATGAGAACTGAATGGAAAAACACATTGTTAAGACTTATGTAGAGCATGGAAAGATCATTTGGAGATTTGGAGAAAATTTTTAACAAAATAATGTATTTTTGTTGTCTATCTTTAAATCATTACCAAATTTAGTTTAAGCATAAAAGTATGTTTGTTTTTCTTTGATGGAAAGTTTTCTCCTGTTCTGTGTACATTTCACACATTTTGATTACATCTATGCATCGCTTTCTCTCTTTCAATAATAAAAACACTATTTAATGTTTAAATGTATTTGTGGTGCTTTCTCATTTGTCTTTGTGGTATCTCTTTTCAATCATAAAAGACATGAATACTTCTGCATAAAATAGCTTGCAAATGTGACAGCTAATCTCAGGTTTACTAGTTTATTTTGCTGACAAATCACCCAGACAGAGATGGCCCGTTGATACAGTTTAAAAGTGTATTTCTGTTTCGCTACACATTCTTGTGGTAAAAGAGTCTCTCTGTCTTGATAAGATAAGGTAAATAACCTGTACGAATCATTCATGAAGTTCATCACTGAAAGCAAGAGTCCAATGAGTTCATGGAATGCAAGAGCATGACAAATTGTGCCTAGTAAAATTTGACAATAAAATCTCTTGACTGTATGGCGACTTCAGAGAAGATTGCTAAGATATGAATGTGTGTGTGTGAGTGTGTTTGAGCTGTCTCTCACCGTGAGATTAAACAGCAGCTCACAGCCTTTTCAATCTCATCAAATCAGCTGCACGAAATATCTCCATTAAAATTCTTCAAGAGTCAAGGCACACAAACACACACACTCTCACACACTCTCTGATTTCTTTCATATTATATTTGACCCAAGTCAGGTACTCTCCATATGACCTGTGGGTTCATAGCCTCCTTAATCCCGGTCTGACTGAACCATAAGTGGATTACAGCTCTGAATCTTTCTCAGTATTTCATCAACTTTTACTTAAAGTCACCTGCACAGAGTGATCTTATCACCATGGAGACAGAAATATCCAATAATGAGTTCTATAGGTTTGAAAGACCATTACAGATAGTTATTTAGTTGGTATGTACTACTCAATACATGCAGTTTCTTTGAAAGTACTCAGCCCCCCACCCCCACCCCCCAAAAAAATCTTGTTTTTCTGCAGTGACCAACTGCAAATAAAATACAGATTTGGCCCAGCCTCCTCTTAAGAGACTTTGTTGGTACTTCCTTTATTTTGGTTGTTGCCTATACCTCATTTAGCTGGATAACCTCAGACAATCTGTAAAGTTAAAAGTCAGCAGAAGAAAAGATTCAGGGCACTCACTTTTAGCAACCCTGTCACTTAGCAGTATGTGTAGAAGTCCAAGCACCCCCCCCCCAATCAATGTGGCCAAAACTCCTCGTTATATAAGTGAGAAATGTGATGAACTTGTTCTTTTTCTAAAGTACTTTGAGCTGCCCCTTGCATGTGAAAGCTCCTTTATAAGTAAAGCTATAATTGTTATGTTTTTAGAAACGCCCAACAGAGTAACATCCTCTATATCTAATATCTAATATGATGACATAATCCTTTAGACTCTCATATAAATTAGAACCAAGCCTTTCTCATCACTCCACACATGATCCCACCTCTCTTTATGACAGAACAACAGTGCGTCGGGAGCTGTCTGGATAAGGTGACCTTTGAACCTCGTGAACAACCGGGTGGGGTCAGTGAGATTAGTCCTTTAGGCTGAGAGATCAGGGGGTCATGTCTGAAGGAGAGGGGCAGAGTGTGGCTCTTTGAAGTTTCGGCTGATCTGGGCTTGACCTTGTGTTTGTGTCTGTTCTCTGCAGCTGCCAGGACAGGGTAGCAAACAGACTGTCAGAGTGCTGGGGATCCACACAATGAAAAGGTTAAGAGTGCAGTACCGTAAGAAGCAGAAACTCCCGAAGCTCTTTTGTCCCTCTGTGTTTGCCGGCTCTCGTCTCTTGTGCTCTTGTGCTCTTTTCTCTGATTGAAAAGTTTTGTATCGATTCAAGGTCTTTTGCTGTTAACAAGAAAAAACTGAATAGAATGGATGTTTTAGAGCGAATACAATTAAGATTCATGACATGAGTGTGGACAGTTTGTTGGTCATTCAATCCTGCCTGGACAGACCATTCCAGACCATTTTCTCCAGAGATCAGAACTGTGAAATTCTATACCCATATATCTATATGTATTTATATGTATTTATCTATATCTGTACAAATCTATCCATGTCTATCCATAGATACAGATACAGATATAGATAGCTAGATAGATACATACATACATATGTACATACATACATACACACATAGACAGATGTCATGACCTCTTCAGAGTTCTGTCATGCTTTTACTGTAGTGTGAACAGTGAGACTAAACACGTGTGTAGTTGTGCGTACATCTGCTGGGGGAACAGAGAGTCCAGAGACCAGATTAGAAGCTTGTGAGAGAGATTGAAGAGGAGTGTTTTAGAAAGCGTAGACGCTTTAAGCTGGCTTCTCCTACAGGGGTTTTTTCACACAGCAGGATTAGTGCTGTCATTAGGGATCTCATTACACTGATTATAAACTAATACACACACAAACACACCTCAGTGCACCCTTTCCAGTGCTCCCCGAAACCACAGCTGACCTGCAGGAGGACTTTCAGAAAAGTTGTCCACACAGGTGATTCTCTGATTCTTTGATGTGATTCAGTGAACAGAGAATGACACTGAGTGATAGATGAACACAAGCAACAGGAGTGACATTAAACCCAAAGCACAGAAAAGCCATACTGATCTATATGAGTACTGTAAATTGTTTCAGGCTAAGAAAAACACCCACTGCTTTGTCCCTAATCTGGTTTTGGTGTTTCTGCTCAGACAAAAGGGTTGAAGCATTAATTTTGGGAATAGACATAAAGATTATTATGAACAATATGACCGTATTAGATAATGGAGGAGTTATAAATTATGCAGTGACTTTTTAAAAATTGATGTGTTTAACTGGAGGACACAGACATGCCTTAGGCCACAAAAGAGGTTTGGAAAACATTGCTCTCACAAAAACATTTATGTATATAGTTCATAATTTTTTTTACTGGACATATAGTTAAGTCCTTTCTGTGTGTTAACTACACATACACGGTGTTAAATTAACTTTGATTGTATTACAGGCTCACCTGTGTTGGATAATGTAAATCCTATCAGATAGATGTAAATACTTTCTTTTTATTTAAAACTGGCACATGCGTAGTGTTTGCAATAATAACTTGTGAGAAACGGTCAACATAGTTTCGAATGCCAATGAACAGCTGTGAGCAGTAAGAACCAGTTTCCCCATATGAACTGTTAATATGCTCCATCTCTGTCAAACCTAATTTGTCTCTGTCATCACTGGAACTTTCTCCCCTCTCTCATTTAAACTACAACAGAGAATACCAACATCTGGATCTTTCTCACTCTCTTTCTCTCTCTCTCTGTCCTCTTCTCACACACGTATCATTCAAAGACAATCTAAGCAACCTTTCCATTTCCACAACAAAATCTGAAATGTGTACACACACACACACACACACACACACACACACTGCAGGTTTGTGTGTCAAATCCCCATGTCTGAAAGCATGTTTCCTAAATAAAGGGCATGTTTTGGGAGTTAGAGAGTATGTGGCATCATCAGTTTGGGCTGTCTGGTGTGAGTCTGTCTCACAGAATTTTTGGCTTTTTGGGTATTACAGTAAACAGAAATACGGTGGATGGAGCAACTGCTCCACTGAGACCCATATAAACAGTCCTACTACACATACCTACACACACACACACACACACACACAAATATATGCTTAAACAAATAACCTCCATGCATTCTCTCGCTCTCTCTCCTTTTATATATATATATATATATGTGTGTGTGTGTGTGTGTGTGTGTGTGTGTGTGTGTGTGTGTGTGTGTACATATACATATATATGATCGGATACATACAACTTTAGAGACACAGCTCAGAGTTGTGAGACACTGCACAGACATGCTACACTGACATTTCTCTGTCAATATCACAACCCCACTACAGGAAAAACATGACAGACAAACGAAAGAGAAGGAGAAAAAGAGAAAGAGAGGAGGAAAAACAACAAACAGCAGATAACAAACTGGTGCTGATTAAAGACTGAAATGAGGTCAGACTTTGCGTGTGTGTGTGTCTGTGTGTGAGTGTGTAGGAGGGAAGGGTAACAGGAGTATCCTCTTTCTTGTAGATGAGGCAAAATGAGGTAATCCTTAACCCAAACACTAATTCCTCCACCGGGTCTGTGTTACAGCTCACTGAACTTTTACTCAGCAGATATCCCTTCTGGCAACTTTCTCCCCCTCCCCCCTCCCCTCTCTCTCTGTCTCTCTCTCATATGCAGACAATTAAGTTTTGCTTCATTTTTGTTTACGTACATAACATTGAAACATTCACCTTTCTCCAATAAGAAGTTTTGACTCCCTTAAGCAAATACACATATTTACAACATATTTCCAGCATTATAACTGGTCTTTAACAGCTACTTGTAATGAAATAACTGTGCACTGAATATTTATTTAAAGGTCAGAGAGACAACAAAATGACAAAAAGGATGTGATATATGGCAGAGGAGAGAGAGAGAGAGAGAGAGAGAGAGAGAGAGAGAGGGGGGATAGACAGAAGCAATAAGAAAGACTGTGCTGAGAACTGAGAACAGTGACTCTGATGTAAGGTGTGGATTTAGTGAGTTGACAAATGGGGCCTCAAAACCTCATTACCACCAAAATGAGAAGGGCTTTTACAAGGTGCACACACACACACACACACACACACACAAACACCAACACAAGCACAAAGTCTGTGATTTAATTTTGAAAGAAAAGACAATATGTTCTCTGACAATAAACATTTTCCCCCCATGTTGAAAAGTTCCCAGTTTCTAGTCCCTGGGGAAATATTAAGTGGCTGAGGATCATTCTCCATATAAAGCTGAAAATGGGGATGTTGGGACTGATTTGAGACCAGTCGTTTAGACTGAAAATAAAAATATTCTCACCAAGGTTCTTATTCCTGCATAGGTCTATCAGCCTTCAAATGTGGACTAGGGGCAAAAAAGCCAAATGTCCATCTAAGAAAATGATGCAATGAAATTAGGAAATGTCAAGAAAAAACATAGATTTTAAAATTGCCTTAATACAGATACTATCTGTGGTTATTTGGTAGAATAGAAAAAAACAATGCATTGGTAGCATTATTTTGTTCCGTTCAGCTTTAGGGAAGCTTGGTTAGTGTAATCAGTGCAAGGTGCTGAGCTCTCTGAGTTCCTCCAGAGAAAGAGAGTTGGGTGGAGGGGGGGGGGGGGGGTGTAAGGGAGAGGGATGGGGCTCAGGCTTCGTTGTGTGGAGGGGGGGTGGAGGAGAGAGGGATGGGACTCAGGCTGAGTTGGGTGAAGGGGGGGGGGGGGTGTAGGGGAGAGGGATGGGGCTCAGGCTGAGTTGGGTGGAGGGGGGGTGGAGGAGAGAGGGATGGGTTTCAGGCTGCGTTGGGTGGAGGGGGGGGTGTAGGGGAGAGGGATGGGGCTCAGGCTGCACTGGAGGTCTTTGTCCCTCTGCTGACTGGCCTGACTGTACATATGAATGGAACTGGACTGGAATCCACAAGCTGCTGCTCCTCATGAATGTCAATGAAGCACCCCGGTTATGAAGAGAGAGAGAGAGAGAGGGAGAGGGAGAGAGAGAGAGAAAGAGAGAGAGAGAAAGAGAGAGAAAGAGAAAGAGGGAAGGGAAGAAAAAGAGAGAGACACTTAATTAGAGAAGACCATTCTTAATAGAGTTAGACGAGGAAAGGGAGAAAAAAGAAATGCTCAAAGAAAAGCCTGGTTAATTTTCTGGCCTCTCCAGGCTGTAATTCAGTGTTTGATAAAGAGAGGTAGCAGTGACAAGCAGTGCCTGACCAGGGCTCTTCCCCTTTCTTAAGGCACATCCTGTCTTCCACTGTGTGTTCTTCCATTTCAGTCTCTCAGTCTCTCCTTCTCCTATTCACCTCTGTTTACTCCACCTCATCCTCACTGTTAGGTCGAGAAGTGGATCAAAAGTTCGTTATGTTTTTAGAGCAAGAACACCCACACGCGCACACACACAGACACAGCTAGACATACACAATATGTGACTTTAGTCCATCTTACACAGTGCTGTTTAAAACAGGAGTAAATACATGCAAGGTATAGAGAGATGGTGTGAATTTGAAAGAAGAGGGATTTTTAAATGGAGTGAGGACTCTAATGTGTATGTGTGTGTGAGTGTGTGTGTGTGTGTGTGTATGTGTTAGAATGACAGGAAGGTCTAAACATCAGCGGATGTTGTCCACATGTCCCTTGGACACAGCAGAGTTCAGCAGGAAATCCTCTCTTAGTTACATTCTCATGCCAATGAAAGAGTACACACTCACACACACATGCACACACAGGATTAAAGGATTACAGACCACTGACTGTCCAGCCAAATCTTACCAATCCATGAGCATCCTCTCTAAACATCCTGTCTTGTGATTCAAGAGATCTGTGCATTTTACAGTTTCGCAAGCTTTTCATAATACTTCATAACCATTTTGTGATGCTTTAAAGACTCATACCATATTCACATTCACACATTGATTGTGATGAACAAGTCTCACCTTTCAGGATCAGTAAAGTGTCTGTCTGTCTTGAACAGGTTTGAATTAGTGCTTAAAATCATCTTTATTAATAACAATAGTATGATATGGTTAGTGTGCAATGGTTAACAGGTCATTGTGAGCAGTGAGCTGTATTTCAGGTCATTACAACACATTACATCATAAGACAGTAATGCTGTGTGTTAACGGTGGTATAGCACGGGATGATATTAGGGGTGTTAATGAGGTGTTACAGGCTCTATCTCTACTGTGATTCAAAGTCTAACAACACTGATTAAGACCAGCAGTGCTGAGAATGGCTGATTGGCTCAGCTATTTCAGTTGGGAGGTCAGCTCATTCTGTTTTCTAACTAACTCTAAAGTCTTTCATACAGTTTTGTTTACCAGGGACAACACTCATTATTCAACGTGTCAGTTTCCTCAGCAACATCACTTCCTTAGACAATCCATTATTTCTGTACAGAATTTGACAAATAAACAGAATTAAGTCAATTCTAGTGCAAGAAAAGAAAAAAGGACCAACTAATCATAGCTGTAGCTGTAGTTTGATTTCACTTCCTGTTACTGGTTTTGACTTTTTAAGTTCATGTGAGAGGACGATTAAGCTGTGTAGAGCTCCAGCTGTCCTTCTGTGTGTCTCAGATAAGATCCTGACCTTCAGAGCGGAGAGGCGGGAGGTGTGGATGGGGGGCCAGGGAGGGCCACACTGGGCTACATCAAAGAGCTTCATGGGTAACAGATGGTGCTTTACTCCATCATCCACCATCAGGAGCATCAGATAACAGCAAAAACCACCCAGGATATTCATCAGTGTCTTACACTATCTCTGATGTCCCATCCGAGTTCCTACAGAAGCATTCCTGTCCTCTACAAACAGAATTGTCTTTAAAATGTCTCTGAGGGGTAAAAGAACTGTTTTATCATACGTAACAGCTGTATCAGAAGACAGCATATGTTTTTATTGAGGCCTCTGAACTCTCTGATTTTTGTCCACACTTCTGCTAACGGCTAACAACCTCAACCCCTGCTGGGGGATAGCTTTTTATCTCTTCAGTCAGACACCTCCACTGCCTGTTTTCATTTTCCATTTCACACGTGAGCTCTTTCACTCTTTTAGAGGCCGTAAACACGGCGAGAGAAACAGCACCACTTGAGAGTAGAGGAGCCCTTAACTCCAGGCCTAATGGACTCCAGTGTCTGACAACAACATTTGTTTCAGACGCAAAAGAAAAGAAAAAAAAAACATCAAGTGGAAAAGCTCTTGAGTCAATTCTGTCCTTAATGACAGGAAGTCAGCCAACAAGAGCCGTCTGCCTCTCTACATCACTTCTCAACAGTCTGGAGTTGGCTGAAATCGTTTGCTGTTAAACTCTGTTTATGACCCAGGCTCAGTAGCTGAAATCTGGCACTGTAAGTGTTTGGTTTGGGTTTGGGTTGAATATAAAGCCTCTGGGAACTTCAGGAATCAAAATTTTCCTCTTCCTAATTTTTTTTTTAAAGCAGTTAGCGGAAAGTTGAACCACAGGAGAAATTCTGGTGCATTATCCAGTTCACAAACCCGAATCTGTTTATCACATCTGAGAAGTGGAAAATCAGCCATATAAATTTGAACCCTAGTTGTTCAAACATTGGGGAATATCCAATTAAATCTTCTTCATTTGGGGAGAGCAGCCCTTGTTATGGGGGGAAAAACAGCATTTCCTTTGGGTCAGTAGATTCTCACTTGCATTGTTTATGTAGGTCTCACAGGAGCTGCTAGCAGTGTGGCAGTTAGCTCCCTCCCCAAAAGCAGAGCAGGTCCCAACACGCAGGAAAACTGGGATGACTCTGGGTTCACAATAAGAACTCTGTTTCCGTCATTACCTCAGTTATGAAAATAAAATCCTTTATTCATAAATGATGTGGGGGGGGGGGGGGGTGGAGGAGAAAGCGTTGAGCATTTAAAAAGGGTCACATGAAGTGTTGTTTTGGGTGGATTATGATGTTTAGGGATTTAGATAATGTTATTGAATATTGGCATGCAAGGACAAAGAAGAATGAAAACAAACAAAATGCATGAATGGAAGTGCCAGACTAGAAGGAACACTGAAAGTGCTGTCTATTTAGTTTTCTCATTGCTGTTTTTCTTTCAGCTTTCACTGTCTCCCAGTGCCTCTGCATGTCTGTTTTTATACTTTAACCAAGATCAGGAGATCAGAGAAGATAACTAGCCTGTACCCTTGGTACAACTGACTGCTCGCGGGCATGACGTGAAACAACCCCATCCCCCCACCCCCCACTTCCCTAAGACCTCTCTTCACAGTGATCTAGCCCCTAGGTCATCTGTAGAGGTCACGGGTCAGGACAGAACTTAGGTGATCTCCTTTTGGCTCTCAGGTCTGGGGTTGTCTGTCATCTCTACAGCGAAAGTAAATGACTAGTTGAGAGAAACCGAATGAGATGTTAACATTTTGCAAAGTCATTCATTTGCTATTAGGAGTAGTTGGAGGTAATTAGAGAAAACATACAAATTTCTAGGTTGGATCCAGGTGACTGTTGGGTTGTAGTCATCTTTATATAGTTACGGACAGGGTCAGAAAGGTCAAGACAGTGGTGCTAAAGTATGGATGTTTAGGTGAGAGGTTAGGCAGGTACCAACAGTAAACCAGGGAGCTGACAGCTGTTGTTTAATTGAGAAGAAAAGGTATAGATTGTAGTAATAGAGAGATACTAGCCACCTGCACAAACAATTAGCCAGTAATGCTTAAAAAAGACTTAAAGTAACTGTTAAAGTGTTAATTGTGAATTATCCTAAGTACCACACAGATAGTATTGAAGTTGTTAATGGAGAAAAACTCTTACATGAATTTTGTGCAACACAAGGAAATTTCACAAGATTTTAATTGTTTATTCACTGTAGGCTTTGTCAAAAACAGGACATTTTGTTCAAAACAATTTCTTTTCAATTTCTTTTCAAAATAGCCTCTTTTACACAGAAGGCCACTTTAGTGCTACAGATCTGTAATCACAGTCTCTATGCATCTTTTACGCCACATTTGACTCTTTCAGTATTGATCCATAAGCACTCCAAGGGTGATATTTTCTAAATGCTTTGGTCAGGTTGGAAGAGCCCATGAGGCATAGCCATTAGCACAGTGTTGACAGGGGACACTGATGAATAAGGTTTTAAAACCCAGCACAAAACAAAAGCTTGGGCAAAGCCTGAGACAGAGAAAGTGGAGGGGGAGGGAAAGGTGGGGAGGGAAAGAAAGAGAGAGGTCTTTTAACTGTAGGTAAGGTGAACAGCATTGTCTCATGATGTACATGATGAATGTGAAAGGGTTTGAGAATGGGATAGCCCAGCGGGTCTTAACAAAAACACACAGCCTTAACCCCTCTCCACACACACATACACACACACACACACACACACACACACACACACACACACACTAAAACCTCCTCTACACAACACAACTCCATTACCATTAGAGAACCAGTGTTGTAAACACTTAACAAGCGGAAGGACACAGTCTTTATTTATGGCGCCAATAAGAGAGGAAGCAGCATTCAGAGGAAACAGACTGTACCCCACCATTGCCAATTATATGCAAATGTTTTATCATTACTCAACACTAAAGACTTAACTTAAAAACATTTGATGACTCATCCACATTCCAATTGTTATGAACATAGTATCTTTTATCAGTTCATTAGATTTAACATAATCTAAAACCCAGAGTTTCCAAAATCTACATAGAATAATCAGAAGAACAAGAAAACAAGTGCTATTGCGTGAATGGTTTGCCAGCTTTGGCAGCACTTTTTTGTCAAGATATGTCAGTGGAATGGACATTAGAAAGTTGAAATACCTTTACCCTGGTGTCACAACACTTTACTCCTCTTACCTTGTGTTAATATCGTTTAACTACCAGCGTAGCTATCGATATCTGTGAGTTGTAGCTTTGTTTGAAGGTTATAAATCATTGTAGTTTTAAAGAGCCGACGGCCGGCTTGTTGGATCCCCGGGTTTCCTGTGGGCAGGGAAAAAGCCAAGAGCACTGGTAAGTTTTGTCTGTGTTATAAGTGACTCTACCAGGTCCCTTTGAACACAGTGGCTAAGCTTCTGTATTCAGGAGCCAGTTGGTTTAGAGATTTACACATGAAGGGTTAAAAGGTTTGTGAGTTAGGGGGTGTGGGGGGGGGGGGGTAGAGGATGGCGGGGGGGGGGGGGGGGGGGGGTCTTTTGAAGTGACAGGGGAAGACTTGGGGTGAGCGACATTCCAGATGGTTCTTCAGTTCAGGACCGGTCCTCCTTCCCACTTTCCCCTTTCCTTTGTCTTCCTTTGTTCTTCATTTCATTTCTTTTTTTTCTTTTTTTTTTGCTTCATCTGCAAAAATGAGTCAAATCATCCAGCCAGACTTACAATGAATAACGTCACGGGTACTTAATTTAACATCCATGAGCAGGAACAAAGTTTGAAATTTCTGTGACCTAATTGAGAGTAGTCTTATTCCTCATTTCCTCTGAGAAAAACTGCCTATATACTGTACACCTCTCAGACAGAGTATCAGCTCTACAGGTAGCTGAATCAATAAGCGGTCAGGATGAAGGGAGAGCTGCTGATCAGACACCCTCTATCACAGATAAGATGCTGACAGACAGTACTGATAGCAGGTCAGACCAGAGAACCCATAAAACTCCCCCACACCCACAGCTTGCTACCTCCTGTTGAACCTGGTATTTTTCCCTGAGATACTGCATGTGTCAAATGGCTAGACCAACTATGATACTTGTTTTAGTCTGGATCCAGCATATTAATACGGTTTACTTGGTTATTAGCTCTTTGAACAAAGACTGTAACTTTTAACCAATGGATTTAGTCAAGGTGTTCACACTAAATTATCAATTACTGTGCGTTTATGCATCAAGTTGATGGCACAAACACTAAAAATGTTTTCTGAGTTGCCATGAATCCGTGTGAACAGTAATGCTGAGAGTAAACAATGAGCTTATTAGTCTTAAACAGGCTAGCAGGGTTGCTCTGGAATGGATCCAGTGGGTTTGGCACTGTGCTGGTGCCAGACTGACTGGACGAGTTTGGAAAGCAAATAAGAAAACACTGAAAGCCAGATAGAGCACGCCATCTCTGCATAAACTTCCGTTTTGACTGTTGGCATATTGATGGGGAATTGGCGTCTACGTCCATGTCTGCATCTCACATTCACTCATCGCTCAAGTATTTATTGAGGTATTGATCTCAGTTCCTGGAGGTTATGGATCAATCTTAGTTTTCAGTAACATGCAATCTGAGTCAGTCAGTGGTATTTCTCATAAAGAAAATCATTTTTATTAATGCTCATGAGAGATGTATGGTTTGTAAGAGTACATAGCACATATGAAGACATCACGTTAGTTATGGCTTTGCAGAAGGCTATCCGCTTTTCCAGGATGTGCATTTATGACCACACAAGAGATTTCTCAAAGACAGTTCAAAACATATTATTATTATACGAGAGACTCTGCATGTATTCGCATCCTCAGCCATACCTAGTGAGTATATGTATGACTGCAGCTTAAATCTATCATTTATATTGGGTCTAGTTACTCTTGAGGGCAGGATTTTAGCTATTTGTCGCAAAATATGAGGCATTTTGAAAAATGAATAGGTCCAATCATGGATTCTGATTTGTCAGTAGGGTTTTCTAGTCATGATAAGATGAGCATAACATAAGAGCAGTAAACAATCTACGACAAAGTGTCTGTTTCCATAACAACATACTCTCATTCCCATAGCATGATGTTTTCTGATCTATAAAGTTTTTGTCTTTTCGTGGCATAAAAATGACGTGAGACTGATTTCTGAGATTAAGAACATCGTGCTGGATTCACTTATTCATAATAATATAGCAAATGCCTCCCAGCTCACATTACACCATTGTTTCTGCACAGCTGTGAAACATATGGACCTCGGCAACAAGCTTGGGCCCAGAAGCGACGCGGTCATGGTAAAACAGTAAAACAGCGATTTAAAACATGCTCTTATATAATATTGACTTAGTATATCCTCCTTCTAGTTATATTCACTGAATTCTGTTAGATTCCCCCAGCATGTCCTGCACAGCTCAGCTGGGATGAGGCTGATCAGGACATTGAGCATGTACAGTACTCAAAGCAGATCTAAGACGTTAAGCTACCTGAAAACACCCTGACACAATCTCCCTTACTGATCATGTCTGGCTTTGGGTCATAGTGGCACATTTATATCTCTCAGGTTCTGCCAATGTGTGTGCGCTCTGTATCTGCTCTGTGTAGTGTTTGATGCTAACCTTAGGCTAATAACATATTGTCCTGTGGTGAGGCCATTAACTTCTACTTGAGAAAGAGAGAGAGAGAGGGAGATAAAGGGAGAGAGAGTCAGAAACAGAGACAGAAATATCAGGGTCTCTCAGGATGAAGTTCTGTCTCTGTACTGATCCCATCCTGTGGAGATCTCAGTAAGCACTAAAGTGCATTAGCGAGAGTTTGGAAGCATAGGCTGCCATGGCCACAGTCCCACAGAGCAATGGCTGTGTGCCTGTGACAATAACACATGAAAGAGACTTCTAGACCACTGTTTTATCACAGCTGGGATGCGTCTAGGCCTGAGGTGCAGCTCCGAGCAGTACACTTCACACATGTGCTAAAAGGTCAGTTTATAATGACTGTGTCACTGTTATTTCCATACAGACTTTGTACACTGAATGTGGCTTTTGTCGTCTAGACGTGCTAATGAACTTAAGCATTGTTTGATACTTCATTCGCCAAAACATTTATAATTAAAACAGCTGTAACACAACTTGAGCCATTCAATTTCTCTTTAAAAAACTGTTGAAATTTTATTCATTCAAACATGTATCTGGGTTTGCAAGACTATATGGAAAAAATTGTACTGATACATACAGAAGCTTTGATAGTCTGATGTTTTGTTAAGGTAATTTTTGCATGGCTGTAACCGTCTCTCTGACAAAATGACCCATGAGAGAACTAACCATTTTATGATTTCCAGTAGAGACGCCAACTCAAAGAGAGGTTTTGATGTAATAAACTGTTGTCATAAAAGTGTCTTGTGCATTTATGGCAGCTCTGAGACCCAGTATATAAATCTAGCTTTATATTAGAGGGTTTCATGCCTCCTCATTTACATAGTAAGTACAGAACTGTCAGTTCACAAAATACATTTAGAGCATTGATCTTTTTTTTTCATACAGCATATGATGATATTAGCATATTGGAATGTATTATTCCAATTAAAAGGTGAATAATGTGAATTAGGGATGTCCCGATCAAGTTTTTTTGCCCCCAATCCCGATCCAAGTCATTTAATATTGAGTGTATGCTGATACCAAGTCCCGATCCAATACTTGTATTTTCCTAGGTAATACAGTTGCACAGTACACATTTCAAGTACATTAAAGTTATAAAAACCAATTCAATGTATATGCTTGACAACCGAATAGCAAATGCATTAAGAAAACATTGTCTGCAGCCAAGCTGTTCCTTAAATTTTTTTTAATGACTTTTTTTATTTTACAAAATAAACATGTAAATCCTCTTGTAAAGCTCCGGTAGAGCAGTGTCTGAAATGTAGTGTCGAGAGGGTAAGGCGTACTGTGCAAGTTATACCAGAAAATATACCTAAGTGTTCGATTTTATTTAATCTTACAGTAATTCAAGTGGTTAAGTTATCAAACTGTCAGTTATGCTGATACTTTTTCTGAAAGTCTCTTTTTTGTATGCTATCTTTATCAATCCTTAGTGTTAGTTAAGCGACTGTATTGCTCTCTGTGGTTGTTAGTTTAGGCTAACTCGCATACATCACATACAGCTAAAGCGTTAGGTGTTTCAGTTTTGAAATGATACCTTGGTTGTTATTAGTAGCCTTGATTAATGTCGTCGGAGTATGCTGACCTAAAAAAATGTAAAAGTTAAAAGAAAACCCGTTCGCAGCACCTCTGTATTAGCTACCACATGGGCTGGTCATCCAAAGCGATTAATTCAGTTACCCTCTTGGTAATCTTTTTGGCCTTGTCACTGTCTCAAGGAAATTTCTCTCTCCTTTTAAAAGTATATCCTCCAGTGTGTGTTGCTTTGGAGCAGCTTTTTCCTGTGTTACCTGAGTGAACTCACTGTATTCCCCTGAGTGTTTATTTTTTAGGTGCTGTATCAAAGTAGTAGTGGCCCACTGTACACAGCTCGCTGTTACTACTGCCTTGCGAAATGGTCGCATTGCAAACATTACAAGTGGCTGTTGGACTGCTTTTGTTTCCCAATTTAAAACATATCCACACTGCAGACATTTAGCCGCGTCCTGCCACAAATTATGCTCACCGTTTATGACACCTGTGTGACAGCTGACGTAAAACAAAGGATCGGGCTTAGGGTCGTGCTCAGTAAAGCCGATGCTGATCAGTTAAAAAATGCCTTGATCGGCCCAGATACCGATCTTAGAGATCGGATCGGGACATCCCTAATGTGAATATGTGAAGTGGGCTTGAAACATGCTTCAGTTACTCCAGTTTTTAATGATTTTACTCTAAACTCCTACTGCCTTTTGGCTTTTGTGAATTACGTACAGGCTTACAGTGGTGAGGACATGTGATCACCCATGTTTCATTGGATTCTCTGAGGAACGAACTCCAAGCTCAGAGAATGATGCTTAATCCGTGTGCAACCTGGCAGGAATAATCCTGGCCCTCAGCTTTAGTGCAGAGAGGAAATGAACCTAATCTAATGCTTTTCGCATCCCACTGACACTTCAACAATATGGATATTAACCCAGGCCCTGCAACTGCCAGGAGAGCTATTGATGTATCCTCTTTGTCAAAGTGCATTCCTCAATATCAAAGTGGGGGGAACACCACTGTCTTTTGATGCAACGAGAGAAAAGATAACATTTATATTGCAGACCGACAGTTTGTAAGATCCACAAAAACAGTTTCAACAAAATGTCTATTGAACTTAATTTATTTGTCTAAAAGTTGAACAAAGACAGAAAGGATTACATATAGACACACTGAAAACACAAACATTTGAGTTATTATAGTAGTCAAGTACAGAACAGTTGCTCGAAGTTCACAACATGTAAGAAGTGGTCATCTTTACAAATCACTTGATTTGTTGAAATCATCATTGGACACCAGGTAATCGCACAAGACATATAATTCTAAAGGTGGATCGAAAAGCAAACGCTTTTGTAACTTTTTACTACTTTTACACAATCTAGTAACTCTTGGGAGGCTCAGTTTTGCTGATTCATACTTTCAGGGTGCATTGCTTTCCTGATAGACATGTTGTACTCTCCATCAAGTCTTTGTCCTCAGGGTTTTCTGTACTCCCAGCTTGTCTCCACAGTGGGAGAGCACAACAAAACGTGAGAGGAGCAAATCCTTCCCATTCTTGCAAGGCGTACTGAAGGGTACCATGGCAACTCACAAAGGAATGTCCAGACTTCTGATGTTTACTGTGTGTTAACAGAGAGAATGCCCACTGAGATTCAGTCTACTAAAGTCCTTTAGTATCTAATGTGTCCTAGAATAGTGCAACAACGTACAGAAGTATACACTTGTTTAACTATTCCATACATTTCTGTCTAATCGGCAAACAAACATATTCCTAATTCCTTGAGCAACGCTTACCAGCGTTGGACCAGGTCCAGGATTTGTTGTTGATTTCAGTCAATGAACTATCCACAGTATTAGCACAGCTTTAAATAATTGCCACGCACGGTGTCATTCTGTGTCAAAACCTAGAGCTTCTGTTGATGGTCTAATTGGATCAAGCCATCAGGAAATAGATCGTATTACTAGTAAAGGGCTATGAAAAACCCTGAGTGGGGTAATCCGTCCAGATATAGGATGTTGTGCCCTTAAGTAGCCCTGATGTAGCAGGACTTCTGTGGTGATGCAGTGACTCAGGTGCGAAAACCAGTGGCTCAAGGTATCAGTGCTGCTCACAGGCATACCTGTATTTGTTAATGAGATCAGACACTCGAATGTAGCGATGACGCTGCTGGTTGAGGCACTCTGACGACGGACACAAACATAAACAACTGATTAATTATACATCACTACCGACAGACACAAACATAAACAACAGATTAATTATACATCACTACCGACGCATAGCTAACTTTTTTACACCCACAGCTATAGTGAACCTGGGTGCTAACAGGCTGTCTTTTGTCTCATTTTGAGTCCGTAAACAAAGACGATTAGTTTGATGGATTTCTCGATAGAGGTGAAGAAGGTTCACATATTGAGAGTATCCAAATCCTTGAGGTCTAATGAAGGTGGTAAACATTTACTTAATACCCTTAATTAATTAATTAACTGCCATCTGGTTGTTCAAGCACAAGTCTTTTTTTGGAAGTATAAGTTTGCATGTTCAGTGACCATTTCAAAATTGATCAGGCTGATTGTATTTCTGCTAAGTCATTTTATGTTGTTGGTACTGTTCTGCTTTAGTGAAAGTTCTAATCAGTGACAATTTTAGTTAGCTCTGTATGACCCGCTCAAGCTTATCTGGGAACAGTTTTCTCTTCCTTGGCTTAAATCTCAGTAATATTCCAAACTGACCCTAGATCAGAGCATAAAAGCACAGATTGCAACATGGTCAAAGTAAGATGTAAGGATACCAACCTTTGTTTGGGGTAATTGGCCTAGAACGTGAGTGTATTACTAATATTTCTCATGTTAATAGCTTGTAGAGTTTCTTAAAGTTTTTGAAATCACTGAGATGTGGAGTAACCAGCTCCAGGACAATAGACTAATTGTAGAACTTCATTGAACATGCCCCAACCAAATCTTTATTTCTGTTGACACTATCAGAAACAAAAGAGATGAAAGAGCTCTGGAAAAGTCTATAGCTGTAAACTGCATTCCAGTAGTCACTTGCACTGATACTCAGGCATGTGGACCAACGTCTCAACATTTACAAACAACACTATGTATGGAATTCAGGTGAGGAGGGGTGTATTTTATGTGACAGACACACACACACACACGCACACACACATACACACTGAGGTTAACAAGCAAACACCCCCAGCCCTTACTTCCCCCTTGCATAGTTCTTGGAATTCAGACAACAAATTGACACAGAACGAGTAAGATTACGACATGACCCCCACCCACAATGCTCAATACAACCTGCCCTGCGCATAACAATTGTCCTTTACCACTTCTTGTTTAATATACAAACTCTCATTGATGGTTCTGACACTTGGTATAGTAAGGTGATTATGGAGATGTCTCCAGGAGCTCTGGGATAAATAACAGTTTGAAACATGTCAACAGCCATCAAAAAAGAATGTCACTCAACAGACAGGCAAACAGTAAGAGTGTGACGATTCCTCCTGAGTCTCCCTAAGTCCATGAGAGAACCGTATTAAGTCTTTGTAAACCTAAGGATTATGTTTAATGGGGAGTGTTAGGGTGCCACTCCCTTGAGATTCATAGAGGCATCGGAACAGTGTGTGTACCTCCAATGTCTATGTCAGTCCTTTACCCCATCACACTTTGTGTGATCCTGCGTCAGAGTCAGGACACGTCAGGACATCTCTCCCTCCCTCCTAACCCTCCTCTCTGGAAAAGGAGCTGAAGTCTCTGAGAGCCAGTTGTGTGTGTGCTTCAGTGGCACTGAATAAACGCTGAGGTAGGGTTGCACATAAGACGTGAATTTATAATGGCATGACGTTCTCTTGATATTTGAGGGAATCTTAGCCATGCCTTAGCAATGAATAGATGTTAAGACAACTTAAAACAGAGATCATTTCTAATTCATTTCAAGTAAATGAACACTAAAGCCTGGATTTAATGTCAATGATTTTTTTTCCCATGGAAAGAATAAAGACAAACGGTCAAAATCGATGAACATTCACAAGAATGAAGTCACACAGCCTTGGGTTAGACCAGTTCAGAAAACACACTCATTCTCTTGCCATGTGTCACGTCCACTGAACCATACAAACACACCACCAGGCGAACAAGTTTGAGACAAGCAAACAGAAAGACAGAGAGAAAGAAAGAGGTTATGAGGGACAGAGGTGTCTGCTTCACTATAAGCCATCTTTTATGGTTGTTTTATGACATATTTGCTCGGTTGTTTATCCTGGGAGATACAGCAGGTGCTGCTATCCTCTCACTCACATTAGCCTTTTACAGTGTCATTAAACCATAGTTATAGATTGCGTGTGGTTTAAAGATTTTTTTAAGTTAGCGTTTAACTCTGGAAAGGAAATTAGATTATATACACATCTACATGAGCAATGTACACATAGTGTGGCACTGATATTCTTGCACTGTGGCACCTTAAGCACTTTTTCAAAGACAACTTTGTTCTTATATGGTGAAAACAATAAAAGGAATGGAGAGATGAAAGTCTAAAGAGATAATAAGCTTTTACAACAAAATCGTTCATGAGGGCCGCACACATAGACAATGAATGCAATAGAGCCTAACACATACAACACAGAGTAATGGGTTATATGTACTGTCAAGACATGAGGACAGTTTTAAGTCTTTACACTGTCCTTCCAACTCAATCTAAGGTCTTCCTGCATCATTCACACACTGAGACAACCCAGTTAAAAGCTATTAGAAGCATTACCCAGATGTGGACGGCATATGCCAGGACTGGACCAAAGCGGAAGTGAGAAAAACACTCGGATAGATAATCTTTATTACAACCTCCAGGTACACAACAGTCTTGTTGTCCATATATCCCACAAAAAAGGTAACAGAGCATCATCGCACAACTGAAGTATGTCAGACAGGACATCAAATATTTCTACAAGAAAACCTTACAGTAGACAGTATCATCCCTGCATGGTATCCCTCTGTGAATTCAAGAGGTACGAACCACCAACATAACCTACACAAACCCTGGTCAAGGGTCGCTGTAATCTCAAGAGGGTTTTCCTGGGTGAAAAGGTTTAGTTTTTTTTGTCAGAGGGGATCCAGGTTTATATAGTCAGTGGCAGAGGTCAGGTCTCCGACTCTACAGAGAGGTTAACAGGACTTCTCTGACCTTTAGGCCTGTCCACTCCACTGGTCAACCCTGTCACATTCAATCATTTAGAGGTCAATGCTACACGTCCTATTGCAGCACAACACAATGCAACATGACATATACAACATGAAATGACAGGACAAAACATAACACAATGCGAGGTAAGGTAGTACAACATATACAGCATGTCACAACACATTTTCACTAAACAAATCACAGCACAGTGCAACAGAGGGCAACGCAACACAGCAAAAACAAAACATAATCTATGTACTGTTATTATGTACTGCAACATAACATGCAGTCTCATTCCATAACCATGTTACAATTATGAGGCACAAACATCCATTTAGTTCACTAAAATGCTCACGCTCTTTCAAGTGCAGCAACTATGAAGATCAAACCTCTGTCTGTGTAACATTCCTCCTTGCTATATCTAATTACTCCTGTGTGTGTGTATTATATTTATTTACATTATTTCTTAAGAGCTACCCCCCCCTCTCTCTGCTCTATGAGGGCTGGTCTGTTGATGTGTGAAGCGCTGATTGCTTCCTCTCCATTTGTATTTCTCTCTCTTTCTCTCTCTCTCTCTAAACTTTTACACTGTTTCTCTATCTGTTCTCTGTCTCTCTGTCCTGCTGTTTTTCCCTTTCCTCTGCTGCGTTCCTGGAAGTCCAAAGAGGGTCAGCGATGACTCATCAGGCCCCTGGGTGGCTCTTCAAAAGACCCGGCTGCAGTCAGAGGGGATTGGGGGGGGTGCTGTGGTACTCCCCCAAGGGTAATTACATGCCAGGCTGCCTGTGTTTCAGACTCTGCACTGGGGAGAAACCAGCGTGAGTTTAATTAAAGACAGGCCTGTTAACAACTCAAGCAGAGCTGTTCAACCAGCACAAGGGCAACATGCCACTATTCATGGTTGTCTGGTACTTTTACACACCGTCACACACACCAATGCACACGCACACACACGCGCATATATATATATATATGCACACATATACACTAACACACAAACACATATGTTCACAGATATACACCTGAGCAAATATGTGCTTATATACACACACACACACACACACACACACACACACATATACACACATGCACAAACAGCAAAACAGAAATAAATAGAGCCTCATATAAAAGCCTGCACCAGAATAAGAGAGAAAATTACAGATTTTAGACCAGGGCATAGACCAGCTGTATACACTCTTGCTAGTCCCTGTAAAACAAGTCCAGTGTTGGAGTGTTTATGGACCAAGAGGCCATAAAGCCACTGAGCTACATCAACCTGCTCGCCAGCTGACAGCCATTTGGGCTCTAAAAGCTGGATTGCTCTTGGCAGCCATTATGGCTCTGTCAACAGAAACCTACCTCTTTAGCCAGCTTGTGCAGTTCAGAAAATAACTAGAGACACAGCTGCATGTTTCTACAACATTAATACTTTAACTGAACATAAAAAGCACTTTGATTACTTTACACAGGCATTCATTACAGTATGTAATGTCACCTCTGCTCTTGAAGCTGGCTTTAGTAGTATTTTGGCAATAATGTTTTGATAATGAGATATAAAGCTCAGGAAACTGTGTCTATTCCAGCTGGGACTGAGGTTTTAACCACTATCTCTCACTGTGTGAGTGAAAACAATTTTTGACTGCACCTGTGTTGAGGGAGGGGATGTGCCTACATCTCTGTGTTTGTGAAAATATGTGTGAAAATTCCACAGCTGTGTGTTTGAACGTGCCCCATGCAGAGTCTGTGCATGTTTTTGAACAGTTCATGAATGCGTGTGTTTTCTGTTAACACAGGATCTTACTCAAGATCATGATGACATCTGCATATTTTAGGATTTTTTGTATGTGAGAATATTTTTACATTTCTATCACCACCAGACCTCTTTCTTTCTTTCTTTCTTTCTTTCTTTCTTTCTTTCTCTGTTCTTTCTGATTGTAATTGAAGGTTTGAGAAGATGGGGTCATTGTTAGTACTGTGGAGATCACAGAGTCATGTTACGGGGCCCTCTAGTGTTTAAAAAGTAACTGCTCGTAAAGGGGAATCGGTGTGAATCAGAGGGTAGGGTACATTTTATTATGGCATGTTAACATAAAAGTGTTATCGCAAGCCACTAACACGAAGCCCAACCTTAAAAAGATTCCTAATGAAGCTTGTTTTGTCTTCCAATTGAGTAGCGGTAGAGTAGATAAAGAAAAATATGACTACAACTCCTAACATGGTGGCTCATTGTTTGAATGGCATTTTATCAAGTAATTTCCTTTCCCATAATTTTGAGCAAACTAAACTGATCTACAAAGTTCAATAAATTGAGCTCTAAAGAGTAATGTAAAGAAAAAGATTTACAGAACAACCAGACACATAATTCCAGGAAGCAGACCCTCCCCTTTACCGCGCTATACACGTGGGTCATCAGCTTATACCTTTGTAATCGCCATGTAACACTCACTTACTGAGTGAAATTTAGATTACAGCTAATCTACACAATTATATGGCACCATTAGTCTAACCGTAAATATGTGGGTGACATGAATAATGACCTTGTAAATCTACAAACCCTTGAACAGTCGCACAATTTCAAAGACACGAAACAGCTCTGGTATCTGCTGACAACTTCAAAAAGTTCAGTCAGCAGATCTGATTATGAGAGTAGGTTTTGTCAGGGAATGATGGATGGTTTTTCAACTTAAGTCTAGCTTCTTGTCATTTATGTAAGCTATTTTTGGAGATAAAAGGAAAAATAAGATTGGACAGTTCACGTGAGAGCTGGATCTCAATTAATGTAGGGCCTGTTTCACCAAACACAAAAAATACGCCTTTTGAAAAAGATTGTACTATTTTTATAAAATAAATATATAAGTAGTTTGTAAAATCTACTTTTTTGTGAACTTTTCTGTTGAAGTATTTATGTGGCGTTAGACATTCTTTTTGATGCATTTCTGTTCCAATCATGTGATGTCTTGGGGCATGCCCTGTATTTGGAATCAAGCCTTTGTTGTGTTTATGTAGGTTATGTATGATAACATCTTTATTCTTTTTGGCTCAAGGAAATGCTGCAGAAATTCACTTAAGACAAAAATGGACCACAACATCAAAGCCTGTGTATTGAGACTGAATAATATAAAAGAAACAGTTGCATTGTGGGAAAACTCACAGATGTGAGCTGAGGATGTTGAGAAACAAAAAAATCCTATCTTCTTAAGTGTCTGTTTTGACCTTCTGTTTGTATTACAGACTGCAGGAGTAACTTGTGCATGGCGTCTGTGTCATTCGCACAGAACAATAAGGGTGAGAACTGAAGCATTTCAGAAAGTGAAATACTAACATGAAGTTGTGGCACGTGGAGGAAAAGAATGAATGACAGAAATGTGCAATATGAACTGCTGCATTTTATTGTCCCGTAGCATTTGTACATCATTAAAATATTTTTTTTTCCAAAGACACAAATTAAAACTCACTCTCCCTGCTTGCAGCTTCATAAAGCGGGAATCAGTCATCGCTTGACCGATAGATCCTTGAGTTCAATGCCATATGAGAAGGTCTCAGGGCTTAAGCAATGTTTGGAGTCTTCTGACAAAAACAAAAATCTTCACTTACTTCAACTGAATTCTGGGAGTTTTAACTCCTTTTATTTTGTCAGTGAACTTGTATGCATATGTGTTTGATAGGGAAGGGGAGAAAAAGAGAGAGAAATAATTAAGAGAGAGAGAGAGAGAGAGAGAGAGAGAGAGAGAGAGAAATGATTGAGAGAGAGAGTAAGAGAAAGTGTTATTAGTCACCTATTCAAAACTAGGAAAAAGGCTTCACTGAAGTTGACCATGATTGAAAGATCAATAGGAGATGGGGGGAGTTCCCACTACAATGGCTTTGCTAGTTTGGTCCTGCAGAACATTCTGGAAACTAGAGTTTCCATTATATCCAATGCACTGTATTCAGTGGTCCACATCTGCATCCTGTCTGAATTCCAGTGTCCTGAGTAAGGGGTTTGATTAGTGACAGCGGTTATGCCTTTGGTGCAGCACAATACAACATCTGTTCATTTCAGTCCTTATTACAGCAAATGGCAGTGTGGGTTTCCATTTTCTCACAGACGTTAACACAGTCAAATCCTACTCTTACATTTGTTTTTGTTTTTTTTTTTAAATGGTTCCACATGATACATAAGCTCATTAAAATAAGGAACACAGCATGGCCTCAACAACTGAAAGGACAACATTTTGCGTATAAATTAGTGAAGACATTTTGAAGTCCAGTCAAGGAATCCATTACTTGTAAAGCATTAGTAGCACTGTAAAACTCAGCATAGCTGATGAAAACATTGAGACACACAGAGGTCAAAGGAGATAGTTAACACTCATTATACTCGTTTATATTAATGAGCTGAAATAAAAACACACGAATCCAGGAAGATTCATGGAGATTTATCAGTGAGCTGAATTGTTTAGCTCTTTCCCCGGTATGAGTAAACGGCAATTCAATGTAGTCTTTAGACTAGTGTTGCACAAAAACTCACAGTTATCTGCCTGTCTGTTTTTTTGTGCTAATGTAAGTTAAACTCTACTGACACAGAACCTCACTGAAGGTACACTGAACTCTTAAAGACTAAATTCCAGAGAAGACATGGGAAAGGAAAGAAGCAGGCAGAAACAAAAGGAAGCAATCCTATTGAGAACAGTAAATGAATCCAGAATAGGACAACAAAAAAAATGAGATTACTTAAAAAATAATTTCTTTGTACTTCCTCTTTTTTTTTTTTTAAATATGGAAGCGTTTATTTCATTAGAGCTATCATCACATGGAATATTCTGGAAGGATAAATGCTTCTATTTTTACACAGCAAGCAGAGTATGAGTGAACGGAAGCTCCTGTTGATGCATGATTAGAAAAGTCTGGCTTTCTTTTTCATGTCGTTGCGTTTCCACAGTGGTAACCGATCAAACTCCTCCAGCTCCATTCCAAAAATATCAAAGAACGTCTCTGGTGCTAGATGGCGCTAGAGGGAAAAGAAATAGAAAGAGAGAGAGAGATAAATATATTGAAGTGAAGGTTGTTGCAGTCATTGTTACTTACTATTACAGTGGCTTACGAATGGAAAGTTTTGGGTCATAAAAAGAATTTCATATTTTAAAAAAGCCACAGTATCTTTAAACTGGCTGAGTATATATTCGAGAGCTTTTTACTTCCAGTCTGGTTCTGTCCACGTCTCGGGGAAGCCTGGCCCGACCGTGACCTGTCACCATGAGCATTTCATATGGGTATACCTGCACAGGGACACAGCGGTCAGCTCATATACACTTAGACCGACGTCTATTACACACAGTATGGTATAGCACAGTTCTAATGCCCTTCCAAAGGAGTATTATGTTTTCTGTACAGGACAAATCAGCCACACTGTCTGCTTGGATGCCTGCCTACTCACACCTGTTTCAGGTTGACTACTCTCCTCCTATAACCACCATAATGCATACGTGCACACACATTCATAATCACACACGCATGCGCCCACACACAGCAGAAGGATGCAAACATATATAAAGGGCTAATCTGGCTATTTACTCTTAGAGTAGAGCCAGTGCAGAGAAACAACTGTGTGCGTGTGTGGGTGCGTGTGTGGGTGCGTGTGTGTGTGTGTGTGTGTGTGTGTATGTGTGTGTATTTTAAGGGTGTCTGAAACAGTGATGAAAATGAAAAGGGAATGGGTTGTGATTGGTATAAGTGCTTTCAGGCAGATGAACAGCAGAATGTGAACTGGTAAAGGAAAAAGAAAATGTACAGCTAAAACTCTAAAATCTCAGATGATCTCAAATTAACATCTAGCTGAAAAAGAGAAAAAGAGAAACTCTTTGAGGTCTGAGGTAAAATGCTTGCACAAACAGCACAATATACTAATTCAAAAAACATAATTTAGCAACTTCTCTCTGGCCTGCAATGTCTCATGGGAGATGAGAGCTGTCTATACTGAAACAGAGAGCTGATACATGCCTAGGAACCACAGAAAAACCTGCACCAAACACATTTACTATAATGATACTACATAACAATGACAATCACACTCACTACTGATTATCCTCTGTTACCTCTTTATTTATATAATCATTGGCCAAAGCACACACTTTCTATATCTAAAAAAATGTTTGGATAGATTATATATTATGTTAGTGGTAATGCTATATTCTTGGTGAATGTGATATTAATAAGCTCTGTAATACAAGCTGTCTGCAACCCTGTGTATGGGAGACTATTCACCTGAGATTTGAACAAGCTCTACTATTTCACCTTACATGAATAGAAAGGATTGGTAAAACTTGTGAAATAAGATACTTGCTTTGGGTTCCAACATATTAGGCATAGAAACTCCCCTGTCCATCCTACTTGTGCGTCGGTGGCCATCCTGACTGGGCTGAAGGACAGAACACACACACACACACACACACACACACGTACACACACACACAAAGAGAACACAAACCAGCCTGTCAGCCCTACTTCTTATGTGTAACGTTTTCCAACATCACAACGTCTGTCCCCTTCTAAATTTTCACAGTAAAAATGGAGTCAGCGACAGCATATTTTAGAGTAGCACTTGTAAGATCAGACATGTCAGATCATGAGTTTATTCAAATACTTCGATATTATACTATTATTTTGAGTTTCTGACGTCGTTCACTTCTGATGTGTAACTCGTGTGGCTAAGACCTGTAAAATGATTATTCTATATCTTGCAAATTGGAGATACAGTACATGGTCTCTGGAGTCAAAGTTGCTCCCTTCTACCTGAACACAGCTGTCAGTACTTAAAGCTATTTCTGAAGGAAAATGCGGGTGTTATAATGGGGGTGGCATTCCCAGGCTAAAGTGCATTGTGTGTAACATGTGGCATGCCATTCAAGAGCAGAGCATGTCAGAGACACGAGTGCAAAAGGGACGGGAATGACATCAGGCCAGGAAGAGTCTGAACCCACCTGAAACTCTGCAAGACAGACCGACAGAGAAAGAGAGAGAGAGAGAGAGATGACATAAACAGTAAAACTTTCATGTTATGTTTGTAGAGGACAAAACAAGCTACCAATTTCAATTTCTCCAATGTTTATGATGGTTTAGGTACATATATATAGTAAATTGAAACTGTTTTAAAATCTCTTTCAAATTTAAAGAAATGTTTAATGTGTAACTGACCTTTCCCTCCTCCGCACACATCTCCATAACTATTATACTGTGTGAAATCAGTGGACTGGGGCTGAGGGAGAGAAAGACAGGCAATATTATTGTTTACTGAAAGCTTTGATCATATTATGGCTTAAAAATACACTGAAAAATCAGTCATTGAGATAAAGCAGAAAGAAGAGGGACTGCACTCATTTAAAACTAAGTTTCCGCTTCTCACCCGATGAAGTCCATTACGCCCATACCCTGGCAAAGACGATGTTTTAGAGGATGGAGAATTTGGATCTGAAATTTCCCAGAGGAGAACAGTTCATCTTAACTACAAAACAGTTCACTTAATACAACCCAGTAGCCTTGTGTCATGCCTAGTCTATGTAAAAGGTGTGCTATCCTCCACATTTGAATCATGCACTGATCTCGTAAGCAGAGTGTCTGAAAGGGCTGTGTGTGTGTGTGTGTGTGTGTGTGTGTGTGTGTGTGTGTGTACCTGCGTGGCTGTTGCTGTATTGGTGGTCATAGCGCTGGGCAGAGAGGCTGCGGGCGTGACGCTCCCGTATCATCTCCTTCTCCATCTCCTCTTTCAGAATGAGTTTCCCCAAACCAGACTGAATCTGCCCATGTACACACACAATCTGAATATCTCTGATTCAGATACACACACAAAAGAAATGACTTTCTGGTCAGAGGTCTGCTTGGGTTAAGCGCAGGTGTGTGTGTGTGTGCGTGCTTGTTTGTATGTGTAGCAGGGTGTGTGTGTACGGGTGTTTTAACCTTGTTGAGATGTTCTTCTTGCAGCTGTCTGCGTTTTTGTTGCTCTTCTTCATCTTCCTCTTTTGACCTCCTCCTCCCATCTGAACCTGAGACACATACGACCATACAACCACACACACACAAACACACACACACACAAAAGCAGGCACATACGCACAGAGCACACATCAGCAGGACACATGCACCAGCAGGAACCCCCGCCGCCCCAGCACACACACACACACACACACACACAAACAAAAGTATCATCAGAACAAATACATCAACCAAAAACAAATAATCGTGCACACACATTTACACACATATACACACGCATATACACAGACACAGAATGTCATGATGTCATATTCAGGGAATGTTTACTATCAAAAAAAATGAAGGATGGAGCACAAAACAAGTGAGAGGAAACAGAGAACAGAGAGGGCACATGTTTTAAATGGACTTCATGTGAAAATTAATTTAATAAAATACAGACCTGTATTTAGGGTTGAATAAGTTTACTCTCTATCATCAAATTGCCATACAATTGTCATTATGCCAATACAATTAGCTGAACTCTGCTTCCAAGGAAAAATGTAACTCAAAATAAAATCTCAGCTGTTATGGTTAGTAGAATATTCTTTTAGGAGAAGTACAGTGATACACTGAATGCATTTCAACTTTATATTAGCGTGTCTATTACACTTAATACAATGGCAGTTACTTACTAACAAGATATTAACTTCACAGTATATTTATGCAGACACATTTGCAGAAATCAAGTTAAGTCAGCAACAATTACAAGTACAATGTATTACATAGCTGCAATGTAGCATCTGTATAAATTAGAGTGAGGAAAATGTACAGTTGGTATGATTAGGTCAACCACAGTAAAATGTTGTAAACATAATCACAGACAGATGCTCAGACAAATAATTAGTTTGAAGTCAGTCTCATATGCATGCAGGTTTATCCTGCATGGTTTAGCTATTAAATTCCGTTAAACAAAATAACACAGCAAAAAGAGAAAAAAAGATACAGGGAGAAGCAAACACAGGGAGCATTTCGACCCCTTCAAATAAATTGTGTTGTTGATGCTTTATGCAATATAGTCACTAAAAGAACAGCATGGAGGAACTGAAGAGGAGAGCGTTACTAGCAAACCCTGATTAGGGTAAGGGATTAGCGATTAGTCTTTAGCGCAGGTACGGTACCTAGAGAAGGAGAAGGGTGGGTTGGCGGACATGGCCACTGGTCTGTCTCTATCTTAGCAGGGTCGTCCAGAGGGGGGGCGTACGCCGACGGAAATTTGGCCGATTTGATGATGTCTTCGGCGGATTTGCTATGGACTGCAAAGGCAGCTGAATCTAAATCAGCAAACCAGGAAAACTGAGCTATCAGCACTATCGCTCGCTAACACGGTCAAACAAGACCACAGTTAGCACAGGTTTCATAAACGCCAGTGTAAACTGATGGGTCGCTCCATCTATGTCAATACATTTACCTTGTAAAATGTTAGCCTAAATGCAGGAATGCCCAGGTTAAAATTCTGCTAAATGTGGAGCAGAACGCTTGGTCCAACAAGACACATTAAGGTTGATAGCTTCGCTGTATATACTGCACTATGACTCTGCAAAGTACATTAAAAAAGACACTCTAAAGTGCAATACCCTTGATGAAAATGTGTGGAGAATTTATTAGTTCTATTCTTTTCACACAGTAAAAGTTCTTTGGAGCAAACCCCTTAAAACCACGATTACTTTCACACTGACAGGGTTTTGTTCGCCTGCATGCTAGCGGGCAGGTGCACCTCATGCCGTCCCAGTCAAGTCACAGAGGTCAGGCGCTAAGCAGACATGCACTACGTGCGCGCACACACACACACACTCCCCACCCCCTATTGTCATACACAACACTATATAAACAAATGATACACACACACATACAACCTGGAACTGCAGGTGCTAGAGTCACACACAAACTAGAACCATACGTCAAAAACAAAAATTAAAGGCTGATCTGGACCTTCCTAGGTTTACTACACGTACTGTAGACATATGCTGCTACAGTCTCTGCATTCGCCTCTGCTGGATCAGCATGATCTAAAAGCATTCCTGATTATCTACAGTCTCGGTATATAAACGAATCTCTGTGCATGACTGCTTGTACTAAAGGGGAGCTAATGCCGACTGGATCAATTTTTCATATATTTCACAGTTTTTCCTCATATTGTTTAGCTTTGGGTATATTGAGAGACTTCAAACAGTACTCACATGTTCACATTGAGTGGTGTTAAATGGCACACAATCAGATGTTAATGAGGTGATGGGACTCATGATTTCCAAATACAAAAGAGACAAAAAATTATGATCACATGACAACACACAACAAAAGGACAGGTACAGTTTACATAGAGTGATGTGATGTAGTAATGTTAAAGAGATGCCCCCCCCCCCTCCTCTTTTTCTATCATCAGAATTCAGCACACTTAAGAATGCACCTTGCAGACAACTACGGTATCGCCATACAGTTAACAGCTCTCTCTATGAGAAAACCTCCCAAAAACGCTTTTTTTTTCAGACCAGTAACATACAAAGAAACATGTGCCAAGGATTCAGTTTGAGAATTGTGTGCCAGGCAGAATTAGGTAGTCTCTGTGTTTAAGACTTCCTCTGTCTAACAGTCAAAACATGGATATAGTATGATTTATTTTTTTCAGCAGGCTGAGAACACAGATGCAGGCCCTGACAGAAACACTGTGTGGCAGGGGAGGAAACATGATCTGCAGTAGTCTTCTAACACAACCAGAGAACAGAACAAGCTTAGAGTCAAATGTGACAAATGATTTGCCACCCAGCAGCCGTTATAACATTATCATATATTATAAACCTGCCTGTCTGTACAAACCGTATGATCTACACAACACTGTGTAGAGGCAACAAAGGGCATGTTTTATCCAGACTCTCTTATAGTGTGAATGCCTAAGACAATAATTATTCAACTGCACATTATCTCTGTGTCTACATGCAAAAGCCTACATGCTGTATTTTTAAATCATTCTTAAACATGCCTGCCAAGCATTAGCATGCACCTGTAACATGACTGTTTTATCTGCAGTTACTCATACTTTCTGCTATCCAGTGATTTTTTTTTCTCATTTTGTCCTCTAATTACCTTTCCACAAAGTCTTCCAGCATAAACGTGATGTCAATTGTGTGTGTGTGTGTGAGTGTGTGTGTATGAATGGGGATTGAGCATGTGAAGGAAGGTTTTTAGAAGCTTTGAGAGACTGTACCATGCTGTTTGTAGATGGGCGGTTTCCTATAAATGTTGGCACCTTGATCTGTAAATCAGAGAGAAGAAGGTCTAGTTAGTTCAGCTGAAGAGAAAACAGTCAGACAGACAAATAGGTGTACACATTCTGTTTCAAACAATGGCAGACAAATATCAGAAACGAGGACATGTCACTGACGAACTGTGACGCCACACAACTAAATGAATGGGTGAAGAAGACAAACTAACAGTCAGACAAAGAATACAACGACAGTTTCACAAAGATACAGTAGAGAATGTACTAGATGAGTCCAGTGACAAAACAACATGGACAGCAGATAGTATGAAAGGATTTCAGTACAATGAGAAAAAACATTTTCCGTGTGAGTTTAAGGCAGAAGGATGACCATATGGACAGACGATATCCATAGGAAATCTTTTGGAGTAGCCGTGTTTGGGTTCTGAGTTTACAGAGGAAAGTCAGCAGGAATCAACAGTCCACACAAATCAGCAGGTGAAGACCCAACGTGAATAGAAACATTCTTTTAAGAGGCATGAGGGAGTGTTCTTTGTGTAAGTGAGTGAAGACTGGACACAGCAAGAGAAAAGGACAGGCAGAGAGAGGGAGAAACAGAGAAAGAGACGAGAGACAAGTAAAGCCACAGTGAAAAACAGAAAGAGAGTGAGTTTGTGTGAGTAACTTAGCATGCTGCAACTGGGGTACTGGTAAACTGGGACGCTGGGATAGACAGCCATTGGGCTGGTACCTGGCAGGTGGAAATGTTTAGGGGTCAGAGGAAGAGGTGGGGTGGCCGCACGACTGTCAGGACGAGAGGGGAGGGGCGAACTCCGCCCGCTTGGTGAATCAGTGCCTCCAAATGAAAAGAGCCAAGGTCAAATATCAATGTGACAGCAAATGAAGCAGGAGTTTGAGAGAGAGATACTGGTAACAGGTTGACGGGCTACTGGAACCTTAAGTGTGAGTTCATCTCCCCGTGTGGTAATAACACACACAGAGCATCTGGAAGCTCAGCAGAAGTCCACAAAACAGATCCATCAAAGAGTAATTACATAGGAACAATATATATCCAGTTATTTCAAACACAGTCCTGAAGATCTAGAGTCATGCTGGCTTCTGTATTAAGCAAACACAGTGGTTCTAATTGACTGAAGAGAATATAAACCTGATAGCTAGAAATCAGCTCCTAATTATGAAGTGAGGGCAAAACCAGCCTTACTCTGGACTCCCAGGACCAGATTTGAGGAATCCTTGTTCATATTAACTCAAAACAATCCAAACTTTAGCTATTTATGTGCACAAACACACAAGCACACACTCAGACACACTCATAAACACACACACACAGATCTCTTGGTCTTGAATTTGAAGCAAGAAAGCTGTTCTCATTTTCTGATCACGGCTCACCTGGCCTGTGGAAGTGCTGTGGGGACCGTGACAGTGTGGGTGTGTAACTATGGCGACTGTATCCAGGTGACCCAATGGAGCCTTGACTGGTGGACCTCTGGATGATGCGTTCCCTTAGGTCATAGTAGCCCTAAAAACACAGACGTCACGTCAACCTCTTCATAGCAGATCTTTACCTACCCTCCCAATGTAGCTTTAGTTTTGATCATAGTATCCTAGCATAAATTTCTCTTCTAGCTTTGTGTAATAATAATCAAATCTTTTGAAAATGCCTAAGTAAGCTGACGTTAACACTTAATTTGATCTATTCATTGTAAATAATATGATTAATAGCATTATGTTCAGTATTGCATCATCTCCTAGCTTTCAATGTTTAACAAGGTGACAATGATTGACATTAAGGGAGAGAGGGGACTCACCTCAGCTGATGGAGTGGGTGACATGGTTCTGGGTGACTGAGATACAGAAGGAGAAAAGAATATTTTTAGAATATCTTTAAGATCTCAACCGGTGATTGTTTATGTCAAATAACACTCTCCTATAATGGCACTTCAATTCATAAGACACACCAAATTTGCCAGTGCTGATCTTCCTCCAGTTTCTTGGAATTGCACAGAATGCACTTCAGAGGCTTCCTTCCATTAACACTGATAGTGTTATATTTACTCTGAAAAGAGCACTGTTTTTAAAGGCTTACAAAATTGCTATGGTGGGTGTCCAAAATACAAACATACAGGCAGTCCCCAGGTTATGAACCAGATCCGTTCCCATGTCTGTCTTTAAGTCGAATTTGTAGGTAAGTCGGAACGGGTGCACACACAGTGTTAACGGCAGCATGATCACTTTTATCCCAACTTAAAACGGCGGACGGCGTTCTCCTTCCTCAAGCCGTCAACCACTGAAACCGCGGAGTGTTTTCATGAGCGTCACATTCGTTATTCGTAGTGCGTGCTTTCGTTATTATGAACCGTTGTATTTAACTCAAATTTTTAATATAATAGGCTTTATGGCAGTCCGTTCGTAAATACGAGTTGTCCGTAAGTTGGACGTTCCTAACTCGGGGACTGCCCGTACTTACACAAGTGAATTTAACTCTGGCAAATTTGTTGATGAAAATGATGTCACTTGGTTTTCTCTGACAGAAATTAATATGACGAAAGTGACAAGCCACATATCTCGGCCTATATCATGAATGATTAAAGTATACACAAGTGTTACACTAATCCATGAACATGTTCAAACACACACACATACACATACACACTGCACCACACGGTCAAATCCACAAATGAAGTGATTTTTTTAGTGAAGTATTGTTGGAGCAGCTCAATCCACTGTAAGGTGAGAGATGTGAAATGTAAGGTTATCAGATGACATGTCTTTGTGTGTGAGTGTGTGTATGCGTGTGTGACTTACTCTGTTGTCAGGCATGGGGGAGCGCGCACGTCTGGAAGTCTGAAGCTGTTGACAAAGACGGGGACGTGACGCAAAGCAAAATAATCTTTAGCTAAATGCTAATGTTTACTTCAGAGAGTCACAAGACAGTTTATTCGCTTTAAATGAAACTGAAAAAATGAGTGTATTTGGCACTGGAAGACTGAAGACTGGTTGCAGTTGTGTATTTATAGTGCTCTGTCTGTATGTTTTCCTGTCTGTCTCATGGTGGACAGTGTGGTGTCATTTTAGTGGTGAAGAAAAGCAATGCTTCATCATTCAGAGTTACAATGAATACTAATCTGAACCGTATGTACCATTTCCTTCTCTCTCTGTCCCTATAACGCACAGACACACACACACACACATACACACACACACACACACACACACACACACACACACACACAGAGTAAAGTGTGTTCTTTACCTCTCTCTCATTCTCTCTCTCCTCATTTAGAGAGGTGCTGTACATGGGCTCATAGGTGATCAGGTCAGGTCTCTCTATATCATAAATGGCTTTGACTCGGGGAATGGCAGCTAAGTCTCTGTAATCAAGGATCTCATTGTCTACTTTTGCCTAGATCGGAATAAACAAACATACACACAAAAAGACATACGCACAGAAACAGAGACAGGGAATTAGCTACAGAACTACAAGGACTAAGCCACCTAGAATACTAATTGAGTCTCTATGTCAAACATTCACAAGGACCATGTGACAGTATTCACTGTGTAATGCGGTGTAATAGGTGATACAAGTCACACTGTGAATGATGACAGTGCATAGAGAGCACTAAGGCTTCACGTGCTTATTTCAATTACAGCGACTATAGTTATTAAGGATGAACTTGGATTGCTCACAATAGCTAGTCAAACTAGGAACAGAGGAGTTTTAACAAAGACAAAAGAGTCTTGTTATTAATGAAGCAATTTTCTGGTAATATGGTTATTATAACTACCATATTCCCACTTTTCCAGTCTAACTGTTTGACAGGAAACAGTAGATCTAGGCATTAGGATTTTAGGCTAGATGAGTAAAGCTAGACCAGCATGGTGAAATACTACAGCAGTGCTCTGTAGCTGATTCTGTGCTAGCTATTAGCGATCACACCTGAGTTAAAGGGCACAAGCATATAATCCTCACAGCACCAGCAACAGCGCTAGCGTCAGCCACAGTGACTACAGTTGTCATTCTAACAACCAATAACATCTCAAAAAATACAATTTGACATTCATTGCATTGGATCGCATGTACATACAGCATACTTGTGGAAAAAAACAAACAGTTTGGTGAATAATTGAGGTCTTTTTAAAAGTCAGTGGCAAATAATGAGAGGCAGCTGTATACCCATTAACTTAAGTGGAGACTAAGACAAAGACTTTTTTCATTCTACAGCCTACGCACGAGTTAAACCCATTTATAATGGTACAAAACCAAGTTTGTCTTATCTGTGAGTGAATTAGTGTTATAATATTACCCTGGTGCACATAAAGACTGATCGTTATAGCAACCCTTTCTAGAGTATGAGTATGAGTATGAGTATGAGTATGAGTGGGGGGGGGGGGGGGGGGGGGTCTGTCTCAAAACTGCAACAGTAATAGGATGTCAGTAAATGTTAGTATGTCTTTAAGATGTTAGTTGGTGTCAAAGTGAAACACAAGATTTAGGCTCAACTCACATATATGGTGTGACCCGGTGAGCCAGGTATGCTTGAACCAGGTCTGGAACATGTACTTTCGGACAATGAGCGCGTAGGCTGTGGAATAAGCAGGAGTTTAGAACCCAAGAACCCAATATGCACTAGCAGGAGTACTGGTCTAGATTAAAACAGATTAAAGGCAAATGCTTTATGGTGATATGTAGTATCTTAAATTGCCATGAATGGTCATCAGACATTAGCCAGTCCTGCAGCTGGAACACAATGTGACTTTAGCTTTGTCATCGTATCATTTCATTTCATTTTCACAACAGAGAATGCACAATTAAACATGGAAAAGTTTATGGATAACAATAAAACAGAACACAGTCTATCCATACTCTGTGGTCAGAAAATAACTGAAACAGCCGTGGTCTATACGTTGGACATTTTATAGTTGATGACTGTTTTAAAGGGAACCCGTTTTATCCTGCAAATTGTATAAATGCTATCAGCACACAGTACAAATGCTAATGTCAAAAGACATGAATTCTACTTCAGCCAATCAAACCCTTCAGCCAAAAGCTTTTTTAACTAATTACCCTAAAGTCAATCAATCATACATCCAATTACCCAGTTAAAGATATTTTGAGGTGGGCAGAGACAGTACTCGGCAGGACATCTGCATCTCTGTTTAAGAAAAACTCCAGCAGTTCTCCACTGGAAATACATGTCCATCATGGTCTCCATTCATCTAACACAATGAATGAGACTGGATGTGAGACTCTGCATTGGTGAATACTTACCAAGCGTGCTCAAATGAGAAACGAGCAGTGTTTAAATCATGTCATATCAATACATACAGGCAATCGGATTTGAGGATGTGTTGTCCCAAGAGATTGACTAATAGAGGCTCTCTCCCAAATCAAAGATCTAAAGATTGGTTTGACAGAATGTCTTTTTTTTGACAGGCCAATCCAATTCAAGACTTGCTGAAAAGACAAAGTTGAAATGACACACGCCCCAGCCAATTGGAGAGCCAATAACCAGCCAATCACCATGAGAAACACAAACAGATGATGTCAGCATGACTCCAGTGGTCCCAGAATGAGGATAATGGTGTCGTAGATCTATTCCCATCACATTCATAAAATCTGAATCTACTTTCTGTGTGATGTTCATTTCCTTTCCCTCCCTCTTTTGATTCATGGTGTTTTAAGGTCACAGCTGAGAGCCAGGCTAATTGCTAATGGTTCCATACTGTGAAATAAGAGATTGCATTATAGCAAAATGCCCTGCAGGGGGCAGCACATGGTCAGGTGATGCCATGGCAGAGCTAATATTGAATACAGTACCTGCCTTTGTGATTGGTGCAGGAGTGCTAGTGATGCAGGCAATAGCTGTAGAGGAAGGAAGAAGTTGACTAAAGATCATTTAGTGCTCTGTGAAAAATGAAAACTCGTTGCTCTAAGCCTGCTACTTTTGTATCAAACAATCAAACAATAGCTGCTACTTTTAAAACCACACAGAGCACACTATCTCCTTTTTTCAGTTAAGAGAATATTTGTCCTGCAAAGGATTAATTTTGAACATTTTGTGAACAGTTCCTTTGTTTCTATACTAAACACTGTTTAACAAATATCGTCTGTATAAAACCAGTTGTTTAATGTAAGCAAAGACAATAACTTCACTGTTACAACTCCAGTTCTGATTTAAAACTGAATTAAAAGAAGTCCAGTTCAAAGCCACAAATTTCTGTCAGAGCCAGTCTCATACAACCGTTAGAAGGGTGATAATTTTTTTGTAAAAAGTACAAGACCAGACAGCAATCAGAAATGGGAGCAATCAGTTGAGGAGACGTCCTAAAGGCCAAAGACTCACTGATGGACCGATCAGAAAAGTGGACCATGACATATGATATAACACACAGTACTATACACATTACATACTAATAGATATGAATTTTCCAATTTTACCCTCTGTCTCTCCTCCGTCCTGCTGGAGGTCTTACAGCCTGGATGCCAAACAGTGGAGCCTACACACATAAACATACACTGCAGTTATTACATGGATTAAATGAAAATTATAATGACAAACAGGACTGAATAAGCATCTGTCATTCACTAGAATCAAAGGCTGCAGACTTATTGGGTGACAGTGGCCAATGTTGGGACAGAGTTTATCTCTGACTGTAGCTGTATCCCAATTTAGCTTGGTATCACAATGAATTAGCATAAGCATACAGCTCGTCCTACAGCTTTGTGTGACACTCAGCCTCATCGCATCTTCTGCAAATGTGTGTTTCCAGGAACGTACAATAAGCTATGCCTCTTTTGCATGTCACTTTGAATAAAAGCATTTATCCAAATGGATACATTTAAAACTACTACAAACGTAAGGACTGTATGTAGAATACTGGGAGGTAAAATGATCGATGGGATATTTTCAGGATATATCTCTCTTTTTTGATCTGTGAAATTTGTTTACTCATGTCGTAAGGCAAGCGTTACATAGCACCGTTGCCAAACTGACTTGTTGCTTCATTTTCATTACAACATTACAGTTTATATTATTTCCGCAGCACTGACAATATTTTGCAATTTCAGCTTCTAACAACAACAGTATCTGTTGAAATGTCACTGGTGTGACCGTTTGAGCTTTGCGTAAAACATGGCTGATGCGTGAAGAAGGCAGTTGTGCTACTATTGTTACAAAATCACCTTGTAGGTACATCTCCTCTCCTTCTGTGAACATTTGATTACACCTGCTGCAGCGTGCACAGCTCGGGTGGTAGTGTTTATCTCCTGCCTGAAACACACACACACACACACGCACACACACACACACGCACACACACACACACACACACACACACAAGGACATAAAAGCAAAAGCACACAGTTACTTAATTAATTGGCACTGTATGGTTCGTGTTTATCAGACAGGCGGACTGCACACACATTTCGTGCTGTGCATGAGAGATTTTTCTTTCTTCTGGAATTCTACCTGCATTGCTCTTCTGGCATTAATTTATCCCTCTATAACAGCTGGCACCAGAAAGTTACACAGATGAGATGCTTTGCATGCCTAATCAGTCTCTGGTACTGACCATTAGCAAACAGATATTCAAATCAAGCTGTTATAGAGCAAAGCTGGTACAGCCTCCTTTTCCTAAGGTGCAAATTACCTAAGCCATTTAAAGACAACAGGGAGATTTTCATTGTCTATGACATTTGCATCAGTGCTAACACATCCTACTCCTATTTCTGCCAAAGAGGGTTAAGGCTAGACACTGTGTGCTATTTCTTGTGACTGTAAATAGACCCATCCAAAGACACAGACTCACAGCCTTAATGAGGAAACTACAGAGCCATAATGGCAACAGCCTAAGGAGCCATTTTGTGTTCACATTTTTCAGGAAGCCATATTCTCTAATGCACACAGTCTAAACCATGTACTCTACTCACCCATATCTAATGCCTCAGGATACACTATGCACCATCAGTACAATGAAACAATGAGAAAGTGTAGTGTATTGTTGTGTGTCTGTGTGATCTGTCTGTACGGCCAATGGGACTTTGTGTTAGTCAGAGATTCTTTTTAGAAAACAATGTCTCACCACTTGTTTCACTCATAATATGTCCTTTGTAAACAACTCCAATAAACATGACAAAATGAGTCTGATCTGTATAATACCTCTTTAGATGCTATATTGTAACAAGAAATATCAATGGTCATCTTTCAGATGTGTGTGTGTGTGTGAGAGAGAGAGAGGGAGAGAGAGAGAGAGAAATACACTGCATTCGGTTATTTAGTGTGCTCTAAGTTGTGTGTGTGTGTGTGCATGGCTGTGTGAGAGTGTGCACATGGCAACAATCAACAATCAAAATTCAACAATCATGGCAAATACTCTAGGAGTACATCACCAAAGCTTTATGCACAGTGCACATAATCAGATATTCATATAATAATCAAATTCATTCAGATGGCAGAATCCTATAATAAATAGAGAGCTGGCAATACAAAACCCTGAAAAGGACTGCAAAAAGTGAGTGAATGTATTTTCTCATTTAGAGCAACCTTTGGGCTCACCAAATACCTGAACACAGTGTGAAGGCCTGCTGGTATCTCACACTCACGCACAGACACACTTACACACACACAAACACACACACACACACGCATGCACACACATGCACATATGTGCATACATACAAACACACACAAATGAACACTCCAAATAGATGAACACAGTGTATAAATAGATGAACACAGTGTATAGGCCTGCAGGTATCTCAAACTTAAACACACACACCCACATACACACACACATACATACACACACACCCACACACACACCAAGACAGTTTTCTTTCTTGAAGTGAAAAACTAATCTGAATTACAGAAGAACTTACTTTATCTCAACCTACTGAAAATCCTGTGCATGCCCAGAGTGAAAACTGAATTGAATCAGCAAAGGCCCTTACATCCCATGCTCAGTGTGTGTAACTGCTCCTCTGCAAGTTGTCAAAGTTCTCACACTCCAAACAAGGCAGAGAGGGAGGCGTGGTCAGTCTAAAAGGCAATGTCTAAAGACTAATAAGGTAAGAGGAGGAGGGCCAATTATTTAGACCGTTTGATGAGCCAATCAGAGAGCTAGGCACTGCAGTGTCCTGTTATAACTCCACTTGCAAAACTACACTATGTTCTTGCATTTGCCACTACAGTCTCAAATGTGCATGTATGCGTGTGTGTGTGTGTGTGAGAGAGAGAGAGATAGAGAGAGAGAGAGAGAGAGAGAGCAGTATCAGAGCTAGTATACATTTAGTAGAGTCCATTTCCAAAACACACCTTTTTTTTTTTCAAAAGGAATTCTCACCTGGGTGTGAGGACCTCATCATAAGTCCTTATCGTCATTGCATCATCATAACTGGAGTAATTTCAATAATTATGATATGATCTACAAGGGTTCAAATATCTGCTTCATAATTTGACTGGGGTATTATCGGTGTGTGTATGCACTCACACACATGTGCCTTTTTCAACATGAATGGTCAACTCACCTCCAGAACTTTCCCTGTAATAAACTGGTGACAGGCTTCACACTGCACTCCAAAATTCAGCTGGTAATCTTTTTCACAGTAGGGAGCGCCATCTCTGTGCAGAAAAAGCAAGAGATAGGGGAGACATAGAAAGAAAGAGACATGGTGTATGCAGTCTTATAATGTATGTGTGCCATTTGAGTATTTCACACTGTCATTTGAATGTGGTGTTACAAATGTTTGACTGTGTGGTTTGTTACATGGTACTGCATATCTTAACTTTGGAATTGTTTTATTTTAGAAATAACAAGATAACATGCCACAGAGGAAATAATGTACAATACCCAAAACAGTATAATTTATCCTAATACAATATGACACAATAATTAAAAAAGAGAGAATAATAACAAAATAGAGTGTAATACCTCCTATTAAAGGAGATCTCAGTATGACAGATAGGCCCAGTATTCTGGGTTTGAGGGATATAACTGCCTCCAAGATATATGCACTATATGGTTTGGTTTGGTTTGTGTGTGTGTGTGTGTGTGTGTGTGTGTATGCACATGTGTGTGTGTGTGCGTGTGTGTGTATGTATTTGTGTCTGTATGGCTTACTTGCTGATGTACTCTCCTGTCAGTACTTTGCCACAGGCCTTACACTTAAAGCAGCCCAAGTGCCACTGTCTCTCCAGAGCCAGCAAAGCCTGACCATTCTTAATGTCCCTCCCACAGCCAGCGCAACCTACAGCACACACACACACGCACACACACACGTACACGCACACACACACACACACGCACACACACACACACACACACGCACACACACACACACACACACACACACACGCACACACACACACACACACACACACACACACACACACACACACACACACAGGGAGAGAGAGAGATTGAAAGAGACAAGAAAGAAAGAAATTAGAAGCGGATGAATGATTCAGTCCTCTCTCTAGTACATCCTCATGCTTACTCATAGATTGTTATATGTGCATGTAACATTTTTTTACATCATATAATGTGATTGCTATGATTTCATTTTTCTAGATACTTTCCTTCATCTCTGTGAGATACTACACAAACTGAGCCTGAAAATTTTCATTATGAAACACTAGGAGGCGTCAGAGGTTCAAGGAGTTGTTAAGAGGTCAACGCACATCCAAAGCATATCCATTATCTGAGATTTTTCTGCCAGACAGACAGTGGAATTTAAAATTAGGCAAACATCAATGACACAGCTTCAGCTGACCAAAGGCAGAACAACAACGCTTAATATTGAATTCATATGATCGTATTATTCAAGACAAGGATGCTACCCACAGAATCTCCAATCCCATGACAACCATTAATCAGTGTTAGTGGGGAATCGTGTGTTTATGGAGACAGTTTATGTGTTGGCCAGTAAAAGGGGCTCTGCACCGGAAAAGACCAGAACATTTTTCTCAGCTCTTACTAGGCCGTTGCAGGAGCAAATCAAAAAAGCTTTTAGAGACATGAAACGAGGGAAGAGGGGCATGGAGGGAAGGGACGGGAGAGAGGGGGAGTTTTGAATAATTTATGGTTGCGTGTGTCGGAGGTTTGTGCCCCTTCCTCCTCTCAAGGGGATTACAGGGGTTCTGGAAAGCATGTTTTTTTTTTTTTGTTGCTTTTTTTTTTTCTTTCTTGTTGTTGTTGTTCTTTTGAGTGTTTGTTTCTGCATTCACACTAAACTGGATGATTCTGGATGTGTCTGGGCAAGGTGACACATTTGAGTTCAATGTGATTAGGAGGATTGTCAAGAGGCCTGCTCAAGACATTCTGTTAATCTTTCAGGCAGATCGTTCCAAGCTTTCAGCAGGCAGCTTCACTTCTCCATTTCCTCTAGTGACGCACGGACTGAACCAAAACAGTCTTGTCTCTTTTGAAAGACTGCGTCAGCTGACCCTGCCAAAACTGCTCCTATATTATTGGGTCCAGTCTGAATTCCTACATGAATACATTTTCCTGAATACTGTACTTTTGTGCATGTAGAGTC
>NC_044498.1:36716035-36721035 GCF_902362185.1 Chanos chanos | reverse complement strand
AGAAGAGTGGAAACTGGAACTGGAACTGATAATGGTGCAAAGCAGAGTCACATAAGGACATTTTCAAAAATCCTATTTCATATGGATTAATACTCTTCCAATTGTTTTTTTTTTCCCAAGGAATATTGTTTTTCAAGGAAATATCCCTATATGCGTGCATGCCTATTTCATCAGAGCAAAAATCATTTTCTCCCCAAACTGCTCTTTTTCTTTTTTTTTAATGTTTTACTTAATCACTAAAATCATCTATGCACTGCAAGGACAGGCTGCAGACTCCAATGTTTAGATATCACATTAAGATAGAACACTGCGAGGCAGAGAGCCATTAAGGACAAAAAGAGAAATGCTTCCTTTGGAAATCAATATTCCGCAGTTATTGTCTGTGCCACAGAGAGACAAAGAGAGAGAGACAAAGACAGAGTGAGAGAGACAGGGAGAGAGAGAGAGAGATGTGAGGGGAGAGCTTTTCTCCTCTGTGCACTGATCTATCCCTTATCTGTAGAGTTTAGACAGAGATTTTTTTTTTTTTTTTTGACAGAAGAACATATACCATCATCTGCAGCTACACCAAAAAACAGAAGATTCTCAGAACTCCAGTCTTTCCTCCAGGTGGCAAAGGATAAAGAGACACTGAGTCATTTCATCTTCTGTCTCGCTGCGGGTCAAGTACTCAAACCAAAAATCTGAAGTCAAAAGTGTTTGAAATAGTTCTGCCCTCAGACTGATAGCTGACTCACAGAAATTTCATATTCAGACACGATCCTGACTCAAGGTACATACAAGCCCCAATATAATGTTCTACCCTTCATCTGAACACTCATAGGGAAAAGCAGATAAGTCACAGATGCTCCAGAGTGATGGAATGAGGTAGAGGAAAATGTTAAGAAAATTTAGAATGGCACGTGACAATGATAACATAATTAGATTAATTTGCATAATCAGATAATTAATAAAAATGCACGTACAATGAATTGAATTCAAACTGAATCCAAATGACAAAGGATCTTATCTCAGGTAAAATATGTATTGAAGAAGAGCAGTCTCTCACAAGTGTTTCTCCCAAGAAAAAAAGACTATCAAGTAAGAGGCAGATTTGATCGTAGAGCTCCTTGAGCCCTACTTTCATTGTGTGTTGTTCATTGTGAAGGACGTCATTGACATTGAGAGGCCTATGGGAGGTGACCTTGCTTAGTCAGAGTGCATTGTGAGCAGAATAAAGCCGGTTTCCTTCAATTCACCTCATGAGCTAGGCGCTGAGATACAAATTAACATCCTGGCACGGAGCTCAAACTAGCTAATAAGGCTGTTATTAAAACATGATTTGGGTTACCGCTGACTCTTTTGAACAAAATATATTGTGGTCTGGCCAATTTGCATACTCATTTACATTCGCATATATGAATATCTAATGCCTGTCACTTCGAAAAAAACGCAAGCACAAAAGAATCTTTAAGAGTTATATGAGACCGGATGCATTATCATGACAGTGGAGATGGTGGCTAAAATACTCAGAAACCGCAAAAGGTCAAAAATACTCTTTGTTTGGAAAATTTTATTTGTCATATTGCCAACATTCTTCCCAATTTTGAGGATACAGCTAATGAAAGTAAGAAGAGAAAAAATATCCAAACCACTGAAAAATATTCCTTACTTTTTAATGTAATGAAAAAGACTACTTAGAGACTGCAAATAATACGACACAACCCAGTGCCAATGCCAATGGTTTACATTTCACAGAGAAATGCTAATCTAGTCTCTCAGATGTGCTGTATTTACTTTAACAACTCTCACACTTTTTGTGCGTACATCCAACAGTTTTCTTTGTTAAGAGGTAAAATTAGCACAGAGAATGTCGTTTCTAAATGGCGGACAAATCCCATCTCCACTTTCCACTTTTGGCTCTCGTGAGTGTAAATAGCTTGAGCTTAATGTCAGACAGTATCAGACAGCGTCCAGAGGTTTTAAAAGGTCACAGAAGTCTTAACCTGAGTGACAGTTCGCCTGCCATTACTGCTCCGTGAGACTGGATTACGCGTCAGGTCACGCTGCTCTCCGTGACAAGGCAATAAGCACATCCTGCCTCACTTGACTTCAGACACTGATTCTTACCCTTCCCTATTCACGTCCCCATTCTGATAAATTAACTCCAACTGGTAAAGTTTTCAGTAAGTGTGACAGCTTAGATTCTGATTTAAGAAGCAGTTTACCACCCAGAGAATTGGTATACCAGATTAAGTTCCTATGTACCACACTACAAAGGCCACAAAAGTGGTTGATCCTAAAACGGCTTGTTGAAGTCCCTCCGTTGAAACACTTTAAACTATCTTGTGTTTCTTTGGAGGCTGTATGCTGTTTCAAAATGAATGTAACAACACAAGAAATTTTTTAACGTGCCCAGAAGTTGTCCCTCAGCCTGGGGACAATGCAAGTTTATAACTCTGTATTATATCAAAACAAAGCAGTGTAATACTTCCATAAACAGATTAGACAGTAAGTCTTACTAATACGATGAGCTTCTACACAATACACTGAATGGGTAAGTAAGATTTAGAAAAACAATAACATGTAATTGGATCATTCAGTGATGAAGTTCAAATTATGCTCAATCTGGAGTTCAGCTATCTGATCCTCATTTTTGATCCAATAGCTGTAGACATAGAGTTTAAGATGCTTAAAACAAGACAAGAGAGTGATGGTACTCTGCAAAATGGCTACAAACCACGAGATATTACTCTCAGAATTCGGTAGATTTGATAAATTCGATCTGGGATGTATGTTTCTGTTATTTAATCTAATGATTAATCTCTCACCTTTTCTCTGTATCAAAACTATTCTCATATGGCAATTTCATGGGGAATTCCTGGGGAATTTGAGCACCAACTACTGTTGTGATAATGCTAATCTCAGAGCAGGGACGGCAGACACGAAATACTCTAGGACCTTAATCTGAGCTGTGCAAACTGTAAGAGGGACAGACTGAGTGGTTAAGGTAAAAGCTATCAGGCCTGTAAATGGCAGTGAGGAGTGTTCACTGTGGGCAGCTCATGAGACAAACTCACCAAACAAAAAGACTCTGGCATGTTCTGAGGGAACATCTATAAAGAACTTTGTAGGCTGACAACTAAGGAACAACATACAAACAAGATTTAAAACCTTGTGGTTAAAAGATTAGCAAGACCTTTGTGATAATGCTTTACATCACTGAGTAAATCCGTTTAACAGTGACTGATATTAAGAGCAGAGTTTCTTTCTTCCATCATGTCCAATCATTCTTCTATAAATACTGTGGATACTCGGGGGTCCCTGAAATAATAAGAATTGGAATCTATGACATTCCAAAGGAAAATATCTTGACTGTGTGAACATGCCAGTGGTTATAATGACAATGAACAGCCCAGAAAGCATATTTTTGAATGCGTGCAGATTCCATTGTCCTTCAGAATAAATGGAGAACTGCCAATCACTCTAGAATAAGCATGCCTAGCCCTGTTCCTGTAGGGAAGGCTGTCTCAGTTGTTCAACACAACCTTTCAACTAGCCTCTAACAAAACGTTAATAAGCCATGTGACAGGACTCTTGGATGAAATACTTACATTAACCAAAGGGTATCAGTGAGAACTGTTACTGTTACTCTGTGTTCTCTGTAGGAAGAATTTACGGAAAGCTCACCTTTGCATGTGAAGCACTTGATGTGAAAGTGCCTGCTCTGTACACGTAGCACTTCTCCTTTGCATGCTTCTCCACACTTAAAGCAGTGGATTAGAGGCTTCTCTGTCGGCTGCTGTGTGTCCTGTTGAGTATGAGCCACTGAAACGCAGAGAGAAGAGAGACGAAACAGCTTAAACATCTCGAAACATCTCAAAGTATCGCCACGCACATTTCACAATCACACACCGAGCCTCAAAACGATGTGACACAAGAGATCCACATAAAAAAAAAAAAAAGGTCAAAACAAATTATTTAAAATATTTAATGGTCTTTTGACAATGACTAGATGCATGGAATTTTAACCTTGTTTTAAGGTCAGCAGCCTTTCTCTCAGTCTGTGATCTGAATATCACTCAGCAGCTGTCATAGCAATCGTGCCAATGGCGCAGAGAAGTGATGAGTGTTAATATCTAGCAGACAAGAGTGGGTGTAGATGTGTGCTGTCAGCAAATGCACTAAATCCTATGGCAAAACCTCTCGTCTCATCGAGATTCGAGCATTACGATTAGATAAATATTATGTGTATCATCACTTTTGGTGCCTGTGACGGGTCGTGGGCGGAGCCATCCTTCACCCTAAAGGCTCTTTGGTTTGTAGTCAAATTAACAGCCTTTTTGACATTACCCATGTGTTTCCAGATGTTTCCTCCCACTTTACACCTGCTTGGTGATGCATGCCCCCCCCCCCCCCCTCCAAACTCTGTACTCCATATTTCTAGATTGAAATGTGTTTGCATAAAATGGTTACCCAGAACACTTAGTAATGTTGCATATGTGCAGCAGTATCTGGCAAGAGATTACTGGGGTATTGCAGACAGTGCTGGGGCTTCATTCTAGTGGTGTTTTTGTCTGTTTCTGCCCTGTCTTTCCTCATGCTGGAATAACCGCCTAGACACAGGGCATCTTGAAATATACATGAGGGATGTTCTTCAAAGAGCAACGAAGCTACGAGCAAAAGGCACATCCCTCATTCAAATGACTCTGTATGCCTCATAAATCCAAGATTCAAACACTGAAAAAAAGAATATTAAGGGCCGTCTTCTCTTCATCCGTGTAACTTTCCATATGACAGATTTTGATACATTTGCCACAACCTTTCCTCCTACCTTTGCATTTCATAAATACATCATGTATCACACAGACAAAAGATAAAAGGTTATGCTAGGTTATCACACGTGCTCTGTGTCACTGAGATAATCACAAAGCACACAGACAGAGCAGTGAATGGGATCTCTGCCCTACAACGTACAAACCTTCTTAAGGGAACCCCCTTCAGCATGGGCAAGAACAAAG
>NC_044498.1:36656035-36711035 GCF_902362185.1 Chanos chanos | reverse complement strand
AATTTCTTAATGAAATACCCAGTTGGTGAGGAGCTAGAGAGTATAATTTGAGGAACCTCATCTGAATCTAATTTTTAAGGACTGTTTTCCCCAGGTACACACTGTTATGCAGCTCTTAACTTATATTAATATCAAATCCACTTCAAATGTTCTGTTCTTTTAAACCAAACTAACACGTTTCTAATTTCTACAAGTTGCTAACATGGCACACTTGGTTCAGGGCCACACACAGTTAGTGACCACACATGGAACTGTTTGAGTCTTTTTTAACTAATCGTTATGCGTTCATTCAGAGTCGCATCTGAAATCTTGACCTTGTTTGAATTCACTATGTATATCCTTGTGATAAATCCTTAACAATCCAATTAGGTCTATCATGGCACAATGACCAATTGACTTCCCTTAGCAACCCTAACTGATCAACACAGACATTGTGGCAGTGGTCATTAGTAAGACATAGGCGTGTCATATACACCATATCTTTCTGAGAGTAATATCTCAAATTTAACGTAAGTAGTCTGTATAATGGATTACAATAACTGATTACACAACAAGACGATCAATTCAGTGACCTAAAGGTGGTGTTATTAAGAGTGACTTTTGTCACACATTAACAGTGGTGAAGTTTTGTTCAAAGCCATTGAAATTTTATTTGTTCCTTTGTTTATTTTTGCATTTGTTGTGTAACAGTCAAGAATATATGTTTGAGTGACTGGCTCATTTGTATTTATGTAAGAGAAATTTGAAGAGCTTTCTGAACTCTTACCAAATAATTACTTTCACTTTATGACCCTCTCTGCTGAGTAAAAGCAATCACTCCTGAAAATGGTTTATCAGTAAATATTTTCTGCAGATGAACTATGAAAAGGACCTGGAGGATAGAGAACATGAGATTAGGGGATCCATCCCCTAACACCCTGTTAATCCTAGTGGATTTGTATAGCGAGAAAACTACAGGAGGTTATGGTTAATCACTTGGTTAAAGAACCTGGTCATTAAAGGTCCTGGTCAAATCCGGTCATTAATTTCACTCCTTTGACGGAGTAACAACTTAATGAACACAGTACTCTTAATAATGGTGGTGTCTCCCATTCTTGAGTGGTTCAGGTATTTTTTTCACATCTGTTCAAGAAGAGTGGGTGTACCCAGAGTGTGGATCCCAGCCCAAGAGGCTGCTGGCTCAGATGGACCAGTTAGCCAAAGTGAGCTAGTAAGCAGAGGGGTGTAATTATGATTTCAAAGATGAGAATAGGTCAATTTGTTATAGACACTAGAATACTGGATCAGATCAGAAGCCTGAGCAGGAATGATCAAAAAATGATGTAGAAAGAAAATACTAGGTGACACGTATATGAAATGTAAGCTGTAGAAATAAAACGTTTGCACATTTAGAAAAAATCTTTTTTAGATGGTATATCTATAAACAAACATATTAGAAATAAAAACAGTTGAAGCTAACCAAAGCTTTCTCCCGGAGAGAAAAACGTAGAATGCCATCATCAAATTAAAATTCAAGACCTGTTGATATAAACCTGGTTTTCAAATGAACTGTAATTGGCTGACAGAAAGAAGGATTTGCCATCTCTTACTGTGTGCCTCTTTATGTAGTAATAATAAAATTGCCTCTTCTTCATCAGAATGACCATAATCTTCTCACTTTTGCGGTCTTTGAAAGCCATCAAACACCATAAAACGACCACAATCAGTGTGATTCATGAGGGGCCTAGAACCGCAACCAAGGTTTCAGCTGATGATCTACAAAGTCATGTTTACGTGATGTTCCCATGTAATCCTGGTTCAAGACCCTCTGACATGCAGTTATCTCCTGTTTGTCAGAATACTCTGCTCCTCTCCAAAGTCTGGTATTACATAAGTTATGAATGCAACAGAATTCATTTGTGCTTCCAAACATACATGGGTTGTATGGCTTCATTTGGAACTGAGGTCTTAAAATGGCCTTACATCAATCCACTAAATATATGTTCTTGTGATAAATCCATTAGAATCCAATTAGGGTTACTGTAGTACAATGGCCATGCAATTAGCCTTTCAGGACCCTAAAAGATAAGTCTATTTTGGTATCAGAGAACTGAGCCTGAATAAGATATACATACACATATTCTGATTTGTCATGAAGAAGTTAGAATGCCGTATGACTTTGGGTGGTATAATTACACACTCTCATCCCATTAACTAGAGGTAATCTACACGCTGCACCTTATGAATTTAGTTTCACAATCTGCTTTAGAACTCCCACACACAAGTACCAAGTCAAGCTGCATTAATGCGGGGGCAAAGTGGTGAAAAATGTGCTTCAGTTTACCAACAGAAAAAGTCCCTAGTGAATGTTTGTTCATTTGGATGATAGAAACCTAAATTTACAGCTCTTGATTGATGGATGGATGGAAGGATAGATGGGTGGATAGATAGATAGATAGATAGATAGATAGATAGATAGATAGATAGATAGATAGATAGATAGATAGATAGATAGATAGATAGATAGATAGATAGATAGATGCCTCTGCTACACAGTTAGAGAGAAGCAGACTAGATTACCTTACATTAGTGACTGAAATTTAGTTTATTGTGCCACATAATGAAAAATGTATTAAACAAACAGTAAACAAATATGCTACATAACACATACGCAACTGTTCAATTATAGGACAACAGTTGCTCTGAATGCAGACTGATCAAAACACAAACCCTAACTGTATCATCAGCCCGGACTCCTAACCTCACCACAATTTTTAGTTCAACAGTAAATATACAAGGCATAAGCACCAGCAGCGTGTTCAAAAATCTCTGTCTATGCAGTAGTTGAAAACCCACAAAGCCCCTTTCAGTCAGGCTAACTCCACAGTGGTTTTCCAGATGCTGAGGTCATACCTGGAATGAGACTTTCACTCAGGTAGTAGTCATCTGGATTAATGAAGGGCAGTTGTTGCATCATGGACTGTTTGGGGATGAGGTATAGCACTTCAGCTACATGTCCGTCCTCAATGATTGACATGCGCTTCACAGAATTTCTGCGCTTGAGGCGGGCGCGGTCAACCTCCTGGCTCTGGCTTGAGCCACAGAGTTTTCCCAGGCTATTGAGGGTGGGCAGTGATGGCATGGCTGCAGCCTGCTCTCCACTTGCCCAAGAAAAAACACTCACACCTTCCGACTTTAGGGATCAGTCTTACGTCCTTTGAAAAGCTTGACTCGGTCCATCCAGTGTTGAATTTATTCAAAGAATTTCAGCCAGTAGTCCAAATCTATTATGTCCTGAGGTGAAGACGACAAACTTCCCGAAGTCAAGAAATCAGAGAAAATATCAGTTCTTCCAGAACAGTCTCCTGAATGAATCTTGAGACCTTACAGCGGTGATTCTCCAAAACTTGACTAAGACATTCAACCACATCAATTAAAGAAAACAACAGACCAATGTCAGGGAATCCACGACATGTGTAAATCTGAGGGTACATGCATTGATTCTAGAGAGTCTGAAAAGGTAAGATCATCTCAAGCAGGACAATAACTGGAGTGAAGCTGCACCCTGCAGCCTTGTACGTAAGAAGATTAGTTCTGACGTTGCTTTGCTTGTTATCTCCAGGGCGTGGTTAAGGGAGGCACATCACAACATTCTTCTCGATCTTAAGTAACTATGGTTACAGCACTAAAAAAAAAAGGAGCTCTGCTACCCTTAATCCACTGAGAATGAGTATCTTAAAGCAGATTACCAAATCTATGTTTAATTTGTATTTGTTTTACTTACTCTACATTTCCAATGCACTTAAAATAATTCACACAAAAGCCTGAGCTAAAAATCCCTGCTGTCTGATTAATAGTGACCAGGCTATTGTAAGATCCAAAGTAATCTCAGTTTTACTACACAAAAGAGTTTGATGTGGAGTTTGAATCAGATCAGAAGTACAAAGCTTTGATGATTATTATACATGGACAGACAGTCTGATGATCCATAGTTGGTATGGTCTGAGAGATACAGAGTTGATGTAATCCAACATGTGTGTGATTTGTGCTATTTGTGCTTTTCCTTCATTGTTTTTTTCTTCAATGGCTTTGAACAGTTCTGCAACACTGTCCACATGCCCTGTCAGGAATAAAGTGAGGATTCATGCTTTTGAGGGAAGTGCTGATTGTTTGAGTGGATGTTCTAAAACTCCTGCAAGCGTTACATATTTTTCCATTTTCACTTGTCTGTCCTTTTGAGTGAATTTATCACCAGACTATCAATATGACATACTGGTGAGTCATTATATCTACAGATACATTTAGAGTAGATAAAAACAACTATGGATACTATTATTTTATAAATATTATGGATTTAATACATCAGTCTCTTTATTTAAATAGAATGTTTGAACAGTTAAACAGAACTGAATTTCATTATTCAAACAAAGCACCACAGGTATGCATGAGTCTGTCCCCAATTCAGAACAGTGCACACTGAGTTATATTCTCAACATCATTAAATCTCATTTCACTCGTTTCCACGTCCTGAACCAAGCAGGCTTATGGGCTGATGATGAAAACTCATGTATCTCTGTGGCTGATTTACAAACTTACAGAGACGATCCACAGGATTAGGGCACGAATTACTTCGGGAGTCTTAGTTTTTTTTAGTGTAATCTGCAAACCATCAAAATGTATTTGGCGTAAAAAAAAAAAAAAATTCCATGTCATCTCCTGGTGGGATGTACTGGATGAAGAGAAAGCTTGTGTCTGTCAGTATACGTGTGTGTGTGTGCACGCACGCGTGTGCAAGTGTGTGCATCTGAGATTTTTAAGAATTATATATGAAAAAAAAGATCTCTCCCAGTCTCCATGATAAAGCACTCTTCCCTCATCACACAGTCGCCATCTTCAGAGAGGACTCGTGAGCCTCTCCAGTGGAAAGACGGGGAGGAGTGTACCTCTTAACTGGGAAATAATAAACTCCAGCATCAGTCCAGTAGGCATTTTGGACATAATTACATACTTTAAATGGTCCTGATAAATCCATAAAGTAGTCCGTAAATGAAAATGTGTCTGTTTTAGTCTAGAATCAGGAGATTAAAAATCATAGAAAAACACATTTCATATGCCTCCATGCAGTAATTTAATGGACATATTTAGTAACATGAGCATCATAAGCTCATTAGGACACACTATACCGTCACACCCAAAGTAAAAGGAACATTCACACACATCAGTTCTCGGTGCATTAGGAAGTGCTTTCTAAGCAAAACAGCCCTAACTCTGGCATTTTCAGTGCAAAGGTACTTAATTATTTTTCATTCTGATTTGAATCACTACGTTAGAACTGGGTTCAAGCAAACTATATGTTCAATCTTCTTAGTCACTGACCTCCAATCAGCCCTTTTAACCTCGTACACAACCTATATTGTTACGAGCAAAATCACTAATACAGCACCAGGATCAGTTAAGAGCATACTGAGACCAGTCCAAGGCTAAACATAATGAATTTTAGTAGAAACACAAAGGGCAGGTCTCTAGTGTTTCCTCACAAATGTTCCACCTCACTGGCTGCCTGGGGACACGTAGAGGTGACAGATCATGGCTAGGCAACAATATCATTGCATCTTTAACCCCCCCCTCTCTCTTTATATCTCTTGTGTTTGAACAATTCAGGAGTACTCCCAAAGCTTTGACCACATAAAAACAGGAACTGGCAGTTTTTCGTGGCATATAAAGCTCCAGAGAATGAGGGCGGAGTACAGCACAGAGGAACAAAGTGATAACTGAAGTGCAGCATAGCAGAGAGTCACCATAAGATCACACCAGAGGGTGAGGAAAGGATGGAACTCTCAGTGCTACAAAGGGCACTATCTTCTATAGCCCTGCATTTCATTCAACTCCCAGCAAGCTTGTAAACAGCACAAACAAGACAGTTTCAAAGCAAAAAACACTCACAACTAATACACAGCTCGCAGACACAAAGAAAATTAGACTGGCAGAACGGCATCACTGTCAAGTCCCAGTAGAGTCATGCGAAGCTTAAACACAGCCAGAGGAGTGACAGACAGAACTCCTTTTGCGATCTGAGTCTGAACCTCTCACACACTCTGGTTTGTCTCTTACCGTCCAGTCCGAAGCAGGATGTGAATTTCTGTGCGTAGTTACAGAGTCCATCGTACGGAGGCTGCTGCTGCTTCTGCTGCTGCTGCTGCTGTTGTTGTACCTCATTCCTTTCCCCCATTTCTACCAACACACACATGCATTGGCTCGCCTGCACCCACACACTCTTTCACACACTCTCTGTCTCTTTCTCTTTCACTCACTCTCTCACAAGGCTGCCCTGTCAGGGTGTTGGAGCATACTTCGTCCTCATCAATAATTCAGCCGCATGCACGCACGGCCCGTGTACACACACACTCATCCACAGACACACACACACATACAATAAAAGTGCTGAGGTGACTAGTCCTTGCTGGGAGCATGGGCAGATTGTTCCAATGTCCGGAATTGGAGCATGTTTGGGAGGGGGGTTTCCGTGGTTACATGTTGCTAGGGTGGCCACACCCTGTCGCAGTGTAGCAGGTACAGTGTACAGGAAGGGAGGGGCTTTTTTATGGGAAACCTTGGACTAATAACCCCTCCAAATCAAGTATGTACTCCCATAGTTTAAGACTGTGCACAGTAGCTAAGGCACCCACACAAGCCTAAAAGCCTGAAACCAAATTGTGTTCCGCTATACTTAGTTCTCTTCCTCATGTTCACTGACACTGCCTCGCTTTTGTGAAGGTCAGCTTTATCAGTTACCGCTCAATGACTGAGCGTTTTCATTCTTCAATGGGATCAAATACAATTCAAACACACAGAAACTTGACCCTGCTGTGTCATATGCGGACATCCGCAGACATACCTCAGTTTGAGTTTCGCATACACGTACATCACTCCAGCAACTCAACTCAATTCAAATCCCTCAAACAAAATAGATGAACACAAATCGGTTCAGGGAATGAGTCAAGCATTGAGACGAGGCCATCCATTTGTAACAGTGCATTAGCTTTGGTTTTCCCAATATTAACCTAATATCCGGACAGTTAAAATATATCTGTTTTTTGAGGATGATTAGATTTAAGTGATACAGCAATAGGTTTGCACTCGCTGCCAAACCAGTCAGTAATGGATATTTGTCGATAAAACAGTGATACCCATTAAACTGTAACAGGATGACTACCAGCTCGACCATATCAAGCTATGTGTTGTCTTGTTTTTGTTTTGTTTTTCACAGACCTGTACAGTAGCTGAAGTAAAAGCATGCAAGTGTTCAGTAATGTTCATTTTCATGCAGCAGCTGAGTAGTGGTAGCTAAGCAGACTGAGCCAGTCAAAAATTATGACCTGCAACAGAAACCCGCCTTTCAATAGTATTCAATAGTATTGATGTGTGGATCTATTCCTATAACTCAAATGCAGAGGCTTTCAACTTAAAAAGAAATACACAGAAAGCTACCCAATATTTAATTTTATTGTGTGTAAACAGTTGTTGTAAGTAGGCAGTAAAATAAAATACATTACTCTGAATGACTTTCAGAACACTCTGCGTACATTTATAATGAGTATTAACACTCAAAATATATTTTTTGTTGTGAGGCTTATACCATAGGTTATATTATATGCAGTTTCTTCCTTGTGAATTTTTTAAACATCTGATCTAAGCTCCTAAATCTCTATGAGTATTAGTGTTTGAGTCTGGGTTCACCCCAGTGTGTGAGATTAATGTATATCAGTGTGTATCAGAATATGACTCTGAGTGTGTGTTGGTGTGCGACAGTGTTTGTTAGTGTGTGTCCGAATGTGATGTGGTATGAAAACTAGCTCTGACAGCACTGGGCTCTCTGGCATGGCAAGCAATTGGCTGACTTTGTTTATCTAAGAATAATGGGGGAGAGGGTTTTTTCCCCTCTTAAACTGTTCTCTGCAGGAAATTACACATTCTTAGCATTCATTGTACTAGCCAGAATCTCTCTATGAACAGCTGTTTAATATTACACATAGCGCTCACAAAGAAACACAAACACACACACACACACACACACACACACACATGTCTGGAAAGTTCCTTTCGATATGGCATCTATGAGTGCTTCGTAACCTCCTTTAGAAGGGAATGTGTTTTGGAATCCCAGCAGCGTAACCCAGCTTACTCCTTACACATTATTGCCTTGTCTCTTAGTGCTCATTTCACCAACCCAACCTTTTACAAGGAGAATTAATAGAACTAAAATAATTTCTCATAAAAACATGTTGTTATTGACAGCAATGACATAAAATCTGTTTTATTTACTGAAAATGATGCCCTTCTCCCCAACACAAACTTTTTTATTATTATTATGGGTTGATTGTTTTATAGTCTCTGTGTGTGTGTGTGTGTGTGTGTGTGTGTGTGTGTGTGTGTGTGTGTGTGTGTGTGAGTGTGTGTGTGTGTGTGTGTGTGTGTGTGTGTGTGTGTGTGTGTGTTTTAGGACTGCAGAAAAAAAGAAAAGAAAAGAAAAGAAAAAGAAAAACCTTGAGAAATTGGAAAACACAATGAAGGAGAAAAAAGTTTGTGCGTAACAGCAGGGAGAGACAATTCTGTTCGCCAGATGAGAAAGAACGGACACACAAAACTGTGTTTGTCCAATAGTCACATTCAAACATTATAACACACGAATACAGGAACTCCAGCTAGCCTGATAGGGGGCCTGGGTTAACTCAATTTGAGCAAAAGTTTTCATCTTACAAAAGAACAAATGACAGTAGATAACTAAATACAGATCAGAACACTTGAAAACAGAAACTGACATAATATACCCACACTTCAGCTGTTAACAAGGAACAGTGCATTGCCTCTAACTACAGTACTGAGGTCTTTGGCTTTGAAAAAGAACTTCAAGAATTGTGTCCAGCACAATAATAAATATATATTCAATGAAAACATGTATTGTACATATACTGTATGTCTGAATGCATGTTAATACACATACATACACACACACATACACAAAGAGGGAGGGAGAGAGATTACCTTTCTTTTTAACCATGACCATCAACTTTAAGTTTAACAGATCTCCAGGCTGTGTGTTTGTGTGTGTACATGTCAATACATGTCAATTCAATATGGCAACCTAAATACATAAAATTCCATTTTTAATCACAAGTTAAACTTGCATGTCTTATGAAAAAGTTATTAGCATGTTGTTGATGTGCTATACCCCGCTGTGTGATTCTTCTTCAAAGTCCTGCAGTTTGAGACATAGGCCACAGTCACACTGGGTCACTGATTCTGTGTTTCCCACTCTCTGGCTACAAACCTCACATTTCACAGAACTCTGCCTCGCAGAGGAAGACAACCACTTCAAATAATGACAATAATCAGTGAGAGAGAGCAAGAGAGAGAGAGAGAGAGAGAGAGAGAGAGAGAGAGAGGTGGGAGGGAGAGAGAACTTATCGCAAGTCTTCTACATCATGACTGAAATAAATAAAAATCCTAAATCTCTCTCTCTCTCTCACTGAAGAGAGCCGCCAAGCCCATCCCTTAGCCTGCAAAAACCATATTATCATAAACTGGCACCCAAACTTCAGGGGTATTTAAAGAGAGAAAATCACATCAATGTTAGGCATTTAAATGTTCCGAAGAGAACTACTTCAAAGTTTTGTCATTGCCGGAGCCACAAGCCAAAGCATTGGAAATTCCATGCTGGACGCAGTTTTGGATGTTTTGACATTTAAACACATTCCTTGACTATTTGCTCATGTAGTAAAATATTCCCTGGTAAAAATAATAACAATAATAATAACAGACTGCCTGTTGGAAAATGCAGATGGATCTGTATTTCAGATATATCTTTAACGCCATCTTCTGGACACCCGCTGACTCACTGAAGCCGTGACTGACGGATAAAGTAGCAGGTGAGTTAATCTGGGCAAATATGTGCAGGTGTATGCTAAGATTACCGTTTAAGAGCAAGATAAACAATTAGATAAAACAAACTACTATATACATGAACGTTTTCGTGGCTGTCAACAACTGGCTCTACAGTCAGAAGACAAATGCAGGGATTTAGTTCTGTATAATAAACAAGTACTTCATAAGGACATTAATAGCCTATCCCCAAACATTAAATAATAACCTTACTAAAAGCGATGTAAATCAATGGTCTTTTGTCAACGCATATTCATATGGTCTTTCTCCATCTGAAACTCGGAGACTGTAACAAAAGGCGACAGATCTTTCTACAGTCTTATTGGTGTCCTATACCGTCCTAAGCAGCAAAAATTAGGCAGAAATATACGCAATATACTATCGCGTATAGATACCGGTTGGCTTATTCAAAGCGAACAATGATTATATGGCTTCTAACAGTTACACATCAAATTGTAGTACAGCTCAAGTCGGCATTGCAACGAGAACTACAGATCACTTTAGGATACTTCATCATAGGCTACTGCAGAAGTAGGCTATCATGGTCTATTTTGATTGCCTTCATAATATCTGGTAGAAGTGATGGATGGTAAAAGACGACCGACGCAACACAAATTCAAATATGTAGTAAACAGGAAAACAGGGTTGATTCGCGCTAGTAACAACGTGGATTATACGAGAGATGGGGCTTTCAACTAGACAAAACGGTCAGAAAGGTGTGTGTCAGGGATCTACCATACATGTACCGCAATATGTGTCGTAAAACACTCACCTCTGGTAGACATGACCAACAAAAGAACACGTCCTTCGAATCGAAGGAAAATGAATGGGCTACTTTCCCGTGTGTTTTATAGCCCCTCTGTAAACGATAGCGGTTCAGTGGGCATCCCGTTTCATAGTCTCACAACAGTGTGGTGGCTGACTTAACATTGTATGCAGTACACACGCGTGCGACACGGATGCTTGGGCGTGTCTGAGCAGGAATAGGCGTATTTAACAGTTGGTAGTCGGATGCTCATCACCAGCCGAATACACGTTTTATATTTCTGATGTAAAAAATACAGTATTAAGTTTATTCGTGCATAAAGCTCCCGTATGAGATCCATATTCAGACTACTGGCCGTAACGATAGTTAGATTATTTGGGCAGGGATCACTTAGGCAGGGACTCCAAAGCGACGGAAAGACATGGGTTGGGTGTGTCAGCTTCACACCAATCTGTGCTAAAGTCATTTAAATATGAAACAGAGTCTGTACGACCAGTTACTATGACTATTCATATTCATGTTAACATTATTGCACTTCAAAAATTTGCAAGAACACTAACAGCCTTTTACATTACATTTTACATTTTAAGTGTTTCTGAAATATGTGACTGAACACAAACGGTAAACATCAAAATAACCACACATAGAAGAACCTCTGTGAAGAAAGCAGATGTTTTAATTGGGACGGAAGGTGATTTCCAAAGCCACATTCTCCTGTACGAACTGGAGATACAAAAATGGTTTTTAAAAAGCAAAAACAGTGGTCACTGCGCTTAAGGTTAAGGTGCCAACAACAGAGAGCTCTATGGTGCATCTAAGGAGATGTGAAAACGGAGCAACTACCCATGGTCGCTGGGCGCCGCTGCCTTTGAACTCTGTTGACTGGAATCAAGTTGCATTATCCTGTCATTTGTGAGGTTTACAAAGTGAACATGCTACAAGTGTATCAAAAAAAAAACCCTAACATCCAAATAATATCACGTCTCAAAATCATGGCAGTGACACTCAAAACCAGTAAAAAGCAAAACAGCAGCAGTGACACACAAGCCGCCCTGCAGGTGTTGCAACTATTTTAGTCAACAGTGTCTGGCTTTAAGCAGATGAACAATACAGAGGGCAAAAGGGAAAAAAAAAAAAAATTCCAAATTCAGAAAGACTGTCCTACACCGTTTTTCTTAGTTAAGAAAATGAAATACATTATCTTTTACACCTTAATAAAATCCAACACCATTAAAAAAAAAAAAGGATAAAGAATCCAATTGGTTGGGACTCAAAACCTAAGAATGTTTAACAGTAAAGTAGTCCTCAGACACCATTACTGCATATAAAGTACTAAGGCATCCACCACGTCCCCCATCAATTGGCAACTGGAAAAACAAAGTGCAGACTACTGAAAAGTCTTCCCCCTGTTTAGAAACTAGTAGGAGCTTGCATGCAAGTACACTTGTCTTAATTGTACACTTATTTACACAATCCCAGAAAGCTTCACAAGTTTGTTGGTATAAAATGTGCATGATCGGTAATTAAAAACAGGATGCGTTATACTCTAAAATAGACAAGCCACTTCTACCCTTTGGTTCATAAAAGAAACGAAATGAATAATAATAATATTTTAAAAGTACTGTACATGTACAACATATGAACAGACAACATCAACTATGTGCAATTTGTTAAGCTGTTTAACGCACTGATGAATGAGTTTTGGGTTATGGCATAAGGCAGGAGAAATAAAGGATGGGGTTTAAGCAAAGAGGCCCCACTTGGGCTGCATGAAATGCATGTGTATACACACATACACACCTGACCTTAACACATACATCTTAAGCTAACATAAACTCATCCACAGTCATTTTAAGCCACTCTTCCAGACAGTCTGGGTTGCAGTAGCTCTGATTAAGATTGACAGATGCCTTGACCACACCCTCTCTCACTCTGCTTTTGTCTGCGAACTCGGGTCAGACTCAGTAAACATCTCCGAATCATCTGAGTCTCGTAGCTTTACGAGCTACAAGACTCTCTAGCTCTCAGACGTGTGAAGAGTTGGGTCGCATCATGTAAAACACTCTTATTATATAACACTATTGCTGGTAAATTTACATAGATAACAGAGGTGTGAAATGAGTATCCTTTACAGGCAAAGCCTTTGGGATATACTTTCATCAGAATAAATAAAATGTGTCCATGGAAAAAAAAAATTCTAGAAGATTATGGAATACATCTGCACTTTAACTACGCCTGTACAAGGCGCGCACACACACACACACACACACACACACACACAAACATAAAATGTAAATGTACAATGCAGCAGAGTAAAGTTAAACCACTAAACAGGTTTAAACACACACTGTAACACTGTCATGGACATTAAAAGACGCACTGTTTCCTAGTGATGTTCCAGTGGGAGCCGGTTTTGAATAACAAGTGCAAATGTACGCAAGTCTTTCTTTCTTTTCTTTTTTTTTTTTTGATTCTGATCAGCAGATTCAGAGTCCACATAACATTTCTTGTGACAAATGTTCTCCACCGATGCATGATTACTGCAATGTATCAAAGCCTTGAGAGGACACTACAACATAACGCAAAATAAGCAGTATCAGTGAGAAAATCATCTCTTTTGCTGTTCTGTTTTCAATTCTGTTCTGTTTTAGACACTGTTTGACTTTTCTAATCCTGAGTTATCAATAATATCGACGTGACAAAAATAAAATAAAATAAAATAAAAAATGAAGGTTTGGAATTTACTTCACCATTAGGCATAATAATTCTTTTTTGGGATTCTAATTACACTGCCAGCAGCATCTTTGATACTGTAAATTACAGTAGAATCTTTTTTTTTTAATTATTATTTTATCAGTATGGTTTATTTATATATTTTTGTTAGATGTTGAGTTAATCCAATTTTTTTAATTCTGACTTCTTACTTAGGAATCAGTCTGGCACTATTTCTAGCGTCTGGCTGAGATATAGAGAGTGAATTACAATGCACATTATTCCTTAAACGCGTTAGAGAGAAACACTGGTGAATGGACCGGAATTAAGGGGACAAGATATCTGAAAATGAAGAGAGAACCGCTGAGATTAAAGCATATACATACAACCAGATTCTCTAACGGCGATAGGCCTAGCCTGGCTCTCTCACTACTAACATAACAGAGGGCTTAAGTGAGTCAATGAGTAAGAGAGAGAGATAGAATACAAATGAGTGCTACTGTCTGTTATCTCCCCTCCACCTCTGTCACACCACGTTGGGTGGAAGCTGATGCAGAGTTTTCCCAGAGTTCCCGGCGAGACGACACTCTAGTTTATGAATCCAGCGTTCTCTGAGGGATGAATGAAATTGAACGGTTGGTGTTTCATCTGTTCGACCCCTCATCTGCCTGTGTGTTTGGGTGGAGCTCCAGCTGTGGGTGAAGCTGTACAATCATGGGGAGGTGGAGGCTGAAGCATGGTATTTCACAAAGGCGATGGCGGCTAACTCCTTGCAGAATTCTTCTAGAACAATCACCCCCTCTAACAATGTCACATGATCAATACTGGTGAAGAAAACAAAAGAAAAGTCATTAACAAATATGGTGGTGTCTCTCAGGTACCCAAAGAACTTAAGCCAAAACATGTCCAGCAGGACAAATGGTATTCCAAAGAAATGAAACGGGAAACAAAACTTCCAAATGGACACTCCCAACTGCTGACTTAAGTTATCCAGCTAAATAAAAAAAATTCCTGCCTCATGAAATCTCAGCCAGGTGCTGGCAAAAAAAAGCAGATATCAAGTTACAAGCCGGGGTGTTTCCTCTGATTTATATTCTAACTATGCCACTATTCTTGATCATTTCATAAGATTTTGGGTGATTCTACTCAGTGCTGTATAGACTGATCTGGAGGTGAACAAACACTGGAGATTTTTAAAAATGTAAGTGTTAGACACTTCAGCAGCTGGTCGGAAAGATGCAACATCTCATTTCCCATGTCCTGACAATTCCACGTCTCACGCAGTTCACTTCACTCGCCATTTACAGCCCTACTGGTGATATCCCCCAAAATGTGCATCTTCATTTATCTTTCTTTCATCAAACATAAACGTTGACTGTAAATATGGTGAATAATGATTTACACATAGGTACTGACTGTGTAGTCCCTGTGGAGTGTGCTCTTACCTCAGTCCCTCTGGTTCAAGGCCCAGCAGCCTTTTCCTCACCAACAGAAGTTTGGGCGTGAAGTCAGGAATACGGTGAATTCTCAACATCAGGTCACCCACCACCTGGTCAATACATAAGACTTATCAAGATTTACACGCAACACAAAGTATTTAACACCTGCACTCTAAATGAACTATTATTTAGTTACACAGTAATATACAAGACACATTCCTATAACCCAGGGGAGAGGAACACATCTGGCGAGAGGCCTGTGATGAGGTGTCAAGCTTTAACAGTCGTAAATTTACCCTGACAATGACGGAGAAGAGAGATCTGCAGCCCGGGGCCAGGTTAATGTACGGGTCCAATAGGTACTCATGCAAGTGAGGGTGGGGTAACAGAGCCAGTTTGGACAGAACTGAGGTCACCTGCAGGTTTACATCATATGGCTGCATGGACAGAGAGAGAGAGAGAGAGACAGAATATGAGCAAACTCTCAACACAACCCTTTACAAATGCCTTAAGTGTCCCTGAGAACAACATCTGACTACACAGAATTGCAGCAGCTAGACAACTGCATGTTTAAATGTTTAAAGCACAGAAAAACAGCAGTCCCTCCCATGAACAGTCACAAAATTCTAGATTAATTATAATGTATTACAAATATAAGTACCAAAAGATGAGTTCCATTTCATCCTAACACGCTGCTAACTTTCAGGAAATGATCCTTGGTGAACGTCCCGAAACCATGATAACCATGACTGAGCGGTCAGTCATCTCCAACTTACCTGATCCAGAATGCGGCCCATCCTGTCAAAAAGCACCTTGAGAAAATGGCCCTCAAAGAACGGACTGTCCAAGTTACACTTCTCAAAGGGCTTTGGACTGCCTCGCCAGTCCCACCGCTGACAAATCCCACAGTAATCCCGAAACTGGGCACAGAATGTTTACACAATAAATACTTAAAAATATGCTAACAGACAGTCAAAAGATATGTCTGTTTTGTCAAAGCCTGTTTATTTTCAAGAGAGCGAGAATATCTTTCAGTCTTGCAGTTTCTTAAGCAAAGATTCCACTCAGTGTTCAGACTGCTTTATTAAGCACATCTGTGAGTCTGTGTTTTAGGAAAATCCAGAGGATAGGGACAAAAACCCACTTCCACATTCATGATTAGAAATTTAAACATTATCTCAAAAAATTCGATCCATCAATATCAGCCACTGACTAGATGGAGAAATCCACTGTTAAGACAGATATGATGTGCCTGAGACCAAGGACAATGTGATATGACATGTTCATACAGATCCTTTAAATCTCTAAACAGCAATATACTGTTGCCATATTTTGTAGTAACGTCAGATATATCTAAGTTTGAAACTCTGAATCAAGTTCAGATGATTCATTAATACACAGCAGAACCAACAGTGAAAGCTGACAGTGTTGACCCTTACCTGTCTGTGTGCATCTCTTAGGTAAGTGTCATATCCTGTGCCTTCAACCTGGTAAGAAGATTTAGCCTCATCTGGTACCAGGCACAGAAAACTGCACAGAGAAATGGTGCAAAGAGAACACAACATATTCAAGTAGAAATTTAACCACTCTGATCTCTCCATGTCCAAGCATTGTTGAGAAAGTGATACTCCTTCAGGAAATCCTGAAAACTTGATCATCCAGATGGCAGCGCAAGTGGTGTACCTGTTTACGACTTTGTGGACCTCTGTTTTCCCATCAGGCTTTGCGTGGTCTGTGCTGGGTGGTGGTGAGCAGCTCAGCCAATCAGGGCTGGAGAGTCTGTTGTCTGGGGAGAGATCTGAAAACAGAGGATCCTCCTCCAGATCCCTGCAGAAATAAAGAGAAGAAAAAAAAACAGGCAACTCAACTAATATCTCCATAATCAATAAATATGAAAATGAATATCCAGTGTCAATGTCCAACAAAATATTATATAGAGAAAATGTCAATGTGATGTTAAAACCCCACTACCACCAAAAAGTTTCAATTAATATGCTGGGAGTTAGATTAGAAATTAGATTGTTGTTAACTAGTGAAGAGAAAGTGTTTTGGGATTAGGATGACTGTTTGTGACGGAAATATTCAATAGGCCATCTAAGACTTAAGCCAAGTATGGGTAATGTATGCTTGCTATTCCCTAGACAATGTTTTCTTCTAATCAGTGAGGTCACAGATCTCTTTGATTGGTATAAAGGACTGAAATGTTCACACCCATTTGGCCCTTTATGTAGTGCAAAAGTATAACGTGAAAGAATGTAGGATATCTGACATCATCTTCCTCAATTAGGCCATGATTTCTTACTTCTCATCAAAATTACATGAATGCATTCATAAAACACGCTGTGGAGGAACTCACGTCTCTGCCTCACTGACATTAAGTCTCAGAGTGACCCCATTTCCCACCCTCTGACTACATGTCTTCACCTTAACTCTCTTTCTGCTCCTCACACACTTCATCTCTCTTTTCTCTGTCTGCATTTGTCTTTTCCCTCCCCACAGGCCACCGTGGAAACACTACGACCTTCTGCTCTGTGGTCCACATATCATAACATAATATTCAGGTCTCTAAAGACAAAACACTATATAATAATTCCCTCTGTTTATTTTGCAGTTTTTTTTTATTCACTCTTCTTTAAACCCCTGTGACAGCTGTGTCAACTCCACAGTCCACACAGCTTTTTCCTCTGCATGTGTGTCACTGTGCACGTGCTTTTTTTTTTTTTTTTTATGCTTTTTCCGGTAGAGTGGAGCGCTGCGGGTTTTCCCGGGCGGCTCTTACACGGCGTCGTGCGGCTGGCCGTTCTCCAGCGGTTCCCGCTCGTCTTGCGGTTTGTTCTCGCAGTAGTTGCGCTCGCTGAGACTGCGCAGCACCAGGTTCTGCAGCACGTGCTCACATGGCTTCTGCAGCAGCTGCTCAAACAGACGCAACGTCATGATGCTGATCTGCAAGGCAAGCAACACAGAGGTCAAAAGTCAGAGCTCAAACTAACGAGGATAACTCACAAAGCTTCTAATTACGAAAGCGATCCGCATGTTGACTGTTTGTGGATGTTAAAGTTCAGCCTAACACTGAGGCACATCAGGATCTTTTGCCGATACGTATTCTTTCTTGATGTTGTCCTCCAGATGTGTTTTGAAGATTCCTTGAAAATACCTTACATGACTGTTAAAATTACTTTACTGAACCGTTGAACTGTCAGACCATCTGTGGAATGCTGAGCTTTCCAAAAGGACAAGTAATGTTTGGTGTATTCTTCATACACCCACACCATGCCCCACATTTGCTCTGATCAAGTTATCAACCTGCCCATCACACTTTCCACTAATCAAGTGAAGAATCTGACTGCCTGGGAGGTTTTTGGCAGTCCCCAGACATTCCAGCTGGTGGATAAAAACAGTCAGTCTCACACCATGGGGAAAGAGAGAGTGAGTGTGTAAGTGTGTGTGTGTGTGTGAGTGTGAGTGTATGCGTGAAATCATGCATCTTTGATGTGTATAGGTGTAGCTGTGTTTAGAGAAAGGATCAATACCTCATCTGAGAGGTGGTCGCAGTGTTCTATAAGTCTGTGCCTCAGTGGATTCTGGGTAATCCCAGCGGGGGTCTCGGGTCCCGTTTCCTCTCCCAACAGGAAGTAGACGGTCTCCTGTAGCAGGGCGTCAGACGTCACCTGCCGGATGATCCGATTGAGCAGTGCTGTAGAGGTCAAAATGCCGACCTCTGACCTAGAATGACAGAGAGCAGGGGAGGACAGGATTACTCATAAAAATCTTTTCTTCAACATTTAGGATTTATTTATAATTTGTCTGGAAAACATTTTTACACTATAAAAAATGTTAAATAAGCTTCTTTGCTGTGATCTGTTTGAGAGTATTCTGTAAATACTTTCTACATTAAAAAACTGCACAATATCCGTGCAACAGTGTGTTCTGTCTTTATATACACCCACCTAATCTATGTTCACACAATTAAAATACCAGAAGGGACTAAGTGACTTAGGTTACATGGGTTAATCTCTTCATTATGTGTAGAGAAAGAGACAAATACACTTTGGCCTACTGGAAACTCACTCACACACACCAAACTCACACAAAGCTAAGTCAAATCTCAATCTAACACAGACACACACCACACACACAGTGCTTTCTGTGTGAGGGACACTTACGTTTGCATCAGCTGGGGTTCCATGACAGACACGAAAAACCTCTCTCTCACAGCTCTGGCCAAAACTACAGCAGCGGTCTGTTTAAAAAGTAAACACAGCATGAAGGTGCCAATCTGGATACACACACCCACACACCTCAAGTTATCAATTCCATCACAGCCGACATTAAGAAAACCTTTTCACGTTCACACGTCGACATTCCTGTAGGAATCTAAAGTGATACGTGTACCGGCTGCACTGACAGCTCAGTGTGCCGGTTTGTGTATGAGAGTGTGTCTCTATTCATGGCCAAATCACTAAAAGAATTTAAAAATGCAGCTTATAAACTCTGAGGTAATTCTCTTAAACAAAAAAAACCCTTGAGTACTGTCCCACTGAAAGGTTTCTTTAAACTATTTTTTTGTCAGAACATTCTTTTCAAATTAGAACAAGCTGAATGGTTTTGATCTACTGTGCACTGTGTATCATCACGCAATCGCACTACAGTACTACTGTACCCTCTGGGCTTCTTTGATGAGCTGGTCACAGTAGTCCAGCCAGGACAGGAAAGAGATCAGAGCCCGTTTGCCTGTGAAAGCAGCTGCATCCTCCTTAAGATTATACACATCCAGTCTGTTTATGAGAGAGAGAGAGAGAGAGAGAGAGAGACGGTTAAATTGATTTGACTGTACTGGCTCAGATTTCGTCTCTCTGAGGGAAAGAAAAACCTGTTTAACCATGTCTAAGAGGATCTTGCAGGAAAAAAAAAAAAAAACTGATTCTACTGATTAAGTCAGTCTAACTCAAGACTTTATTCACTGAGAAGCTCTGTGTAATTTGGATAAAACAGCTGGGTAAGCACTTCCTTCTCTGTCTGTATTGCCATGTTTTCTCACATTAACGGGCTGAATACTGCAGCAGAACCTACCCCCAGTTGACAGACTCAACCGTTTCGATGTCAAGTGGGTCCATGGACTGAGGCAGGGCCCGGTAAAACGCGGCAAGCCGATCCGTTAGGAGCTCACACAGCTCTGTGTTCTCTGTAAGACACTTGGCAGCTGCCGGCTCCGGTAAACTGACCAAAAGCATCAATCCCTCACAGGCCTTTACCACAATACGCCCATCCTACAGAACAGAGAGAGAGTTCTTCCACATCAATCAGTCTCTAACAGATAACTACATCTGTACAAACTATCTCATGGAGATTACACAGATTACGTTTAAGTCATTACATATAGAATATGCACTACATACAGTTACTTAATACCATACGACAGCACACGGCAGCACTGTAAGACATTTGTGCACACAAAAAGTATCTTCACCTCTATCTGAATATAATGCCTTTAGCAATAAGATATTGCATTACATACATACAAAAACATCAAACTCTCACCAACATTTATGATAATATAACGATACTGCAGCATTCATTCAACAGCTATAGTATACATACAGGTATAGGCACAGGCACATACAATCACTCACTCACTCATACACACACACAGACACACCATACAGTATCACACATTATAATTTCAGCGGTATATAATCAGAGAGAGCGAGGGGCACTAACCGGACTCTTGGTCAAATTGAGCAGGGAGCTGACCAGACTGTAGTTGCTGTTAGACTTTGTAGTGTTACTAGCGGCTCCACTCGAATCTTCTTCATTGTCCGCAGTGGGAGATGCTGCACCTTCTGGTCCAGCGTTTTGGTTTTGCCCGGTGTCTGGAGCAGACGGGTCTTCCTTTGCCCCCTCAGACCCTTTTGCATCAACTCGTTTCCCCTTGTTCTGAAAAATACACATGTCAAAATGGTCACACACACACACTCTTACACGGTTAATGTTCAGGCAATTATGAATAAACAGACACAAACAGACATATACTACTACAAAGCAAAAGTTTGTGGTAGTTAAGTTTGTGGTTGTAGACTGCGGTTGTTAAGGCAACAGTTGAGGGGACCTAAATGAACAGCAAATGTACCTCCAGGAAGAAGTTGACAAGGTAAGGGTCCTGTTTGAGTTTGGCACAGACGATACAGAGAAACTGAATCTCCTCGTTTTCTGTAGGGGCAGCCAACACCTCCCCACAAAGACGGACCAGTTTCTGAGGAGAAGGGAGAAGAGGAGACGAGAGGATTAGTATGCCATGAGTCCAAACACTTAGTCAAAGAAAACCACCATACTTGTCTGTGGTGATAACACATGTTATTAGAGTCCTGTACCTACCAATCAGCATCATGCAGCATTATCACTAGTCTCACCTGAACAGGTCTGTGGACGTTGATGTGAGGGAGGAGTGGCTGGCGGATGCGTCCCAAAAGTTTTGTGTAAAAAGTTAGGACCTGCTGCTTCATCCCTGGTGGGCACTGGTGAAAACAAAAGACAAGCACTGCTGTACTTCTGCTTTTCTGTCAATCACATGAACACTGAAAAGCTGGATTAAACACACTTTTAAAAATCTATTTGTGGGAGAAGTTTATCCAGGCAAGTCTTTTTCTTTCTCAATTTCTTAATTACTGTAGGCATCTATGCCAAAGTGTCCGTATGGATGAACTGACTGGTGTCCCAAAATGATTCACAGCATAATACTTAAAAAAAAAACCAAGAATTAAAAACAACTGAGAGATCAATTTTCAAATTTCCTCTCAACAGTGAGATTGAACACTTTCATGTGAAGCACTGAGGCATGAGTTTATTCAAATGATACGTCGACACATTTGGAGAGCACTTCCCAAAGATGTACTCTCCTAGACTCCAAACCGGGACATCATGTTAAACCTTGTACCTAAGCTCATCCTTCCACTCCATAAACAGCAGTGTTATAGCAGCTCACTTACATCAGCCTTGCCCAGTGTGTAAAGAGTCTCTAGGATTTTATGGTGAAGCAGGTACTCCATGCATGGCCCTGTTTCACCTGACTCCCTTTCACCTTCCTCCTGGGTCAAAATGTCCAGCATCTGCTCCAGGTGGGAGGGAATATTGGTGTCTGTCACAGGGGCTTTGTCATCTGCACAGAGAGAGAGAGAAAGGGTGAAAATAACAAATAATCTGCATTTATTATGCAGAGGGACTGATTTTCAATCCCTGAGATTACACATGCCTCTAGATTATTTTGAGGTCAAGGACATCATCTGAGGGCATAACACCTGTCAGATGTGAGTGGGTAATATTACCCACACACTCTGTACAACTTAGTCTAATTTTGACTGAACCTGGAAATGAATCTGTAACCCTCCAGTTAACAGATCAGTGCCACAAACTCTCTTTCACTAAATTTTATCAGTTCAGATCATTCTGGCATAGATTAATGCACGGGGACTGATTTTGGCCCCAGTGCACTAAACAGACCTTTGGTCTGACACACCATTGTTCATACCTTTTAATGTTTGATACTGCTGCCATGATTGGTTTTGTTTTGTTTCCTTTGTATTTGGTATTACTGCTTAAAAGATCAGTTGAGCAGCAGCTACATTTCCCTGGAAAAGTTTTCATGTGTTGTCTCAAACATTCCATTGGGAAATTTGTCTGACTTACCTGAGGTTTCTATGTAGTAATGTGTGATAGCCTTCCAGTGGTAGACAAAATCCTCCTGTAGAGGAAGTGACGGTGCAAGCTGCAAGGCAAAATTACTTGTCAACCATCAGCTTCACAAACACAGAACATTACAGGATTAAATTAAAGAATAGGTGATCTAATTGTAGGCAAATTCGTTCTCGTGGCTAAGTAATGCAAGGCCTTTCTCAGACAAGCATTAAGTCTTGTACCAAGCGGCATTTTAATATCTTGCTCAAAATGTGACCCAATACATATCTGTGAAATTAACCGATTGATAGGTTAATTTAAATTGAACACGTCAAGCGAAAGATCACAGATCAACCGTTGATAAAGTACTCAGAAGTGGTCCAAGCACACAAGTCCTTTTACGGTACATCACGTACGAAATCTCAGAAAGTTCACCCCAATCAACAGTCATTTTCTCATTGTAACGTGCCTACATACACCATGTGCTAGACAGCTGTAGCCGGTACCACTCTCAATTGATTGTTACTGTACTTTTCACCGGCCTAGCATTCGACTAACTGGCAATTTACCAGTTGAGTTAGTGTTTTGACTAGACGTATAGCTATGCTAACTGAAAATATGTGTAAAGAATATTTTTCACATTTACACAAACATTTTACAGAAATGGATACTGTGAAAGGGGTGTTTTGCGTGTGTGTTTTTTAAACATATAAGCGGGTTACACAGCCGTACTGCATTGTTTATTGTTGAGAAATACAAAAATATGCAAACAGCCCTAAGCTAACTTTAGCTCATATGCTACAAAAGCGAACTGCACATAGCCATATGGCAAATATACAATTTCTGGCATTGTCCTGTTTATGTAGTTATAGCAAACCTCTCAGCATATACTACAAATATGAAATTTTACAACAACAACAAAACACTAATTAGACATGGGGATACAAAATGCTCGTTAAGCTTGTTAGTTCCATGCTAGCTAGTTAATAAGCGCAGCAGCAACCTTGTCCAGTGGCGATTTTAGTGACAGAAAATCGAAGATCGTAAAATAGAACGTATTTCGCTTAGACACTTTATAGTTAAACTTTTAGTGCCTAAATTGAAGCCAAATTCGACAGCACAGCTATAAACTTAGCGGCAAGAACCAGCTAACGCTAATGACATATAATATTGCTATGCTACACTCATGTTTACTATTGAGTAGGCCTGTGTCTAAGGGACACATCATCCATTTACATTGTGCTTGTCACTCTTATTTACACCTGATTAATCCTTTACAAACACATGGAGGATTACAAACTCACCGCTTCGACCGCATGTTGAAGAATGGAGGTGAATTTGGAGAACATTCTGTTCTTGGATTGAAGGAGTTTTTCCCGAGAAGACCTAGAGAATTCCTCTATCTTCTTTCTGTTGCTGCCTCCGCGATCCAGATTGCAGGTTTCATAGAGTAACCTTTACACGAAAATTAATAAACGATAGCTCCAAAAATAGCGTTTACGTTTGAGAGACGTTTAGTTCACTTCTAATCACAGTATACATTCCTATGAGAATTATGTACACCTTTAACCACTTAAGGCCACCGTGGCACTTCCATAGCCAAACCGAGCTTCTATTGACTACCACCAGGGGAGGCAGTGAGCTCATATTGCTTTATCACACATGATCGAATCAGTATTCGACTTCTTAAATTTGAGGAAGAAATACACTTCTCTGTGCGGCTTGCCATCAAAGTATTCTTGAAACCACTTTCAGCTGTCAAATGTAAAAATGTCTTCACTGGTTATCTCAGTGAACGGTGTGCTCTTGTGGGAATGATTTTATTAAACCATAATTTAACCAAAGTTCATAGACCAGATGGGGAAAATGACTAATCACATCACAATGAACTTTCAAGACTTCGCTTGAACATTAAGTGAATGACATCAATCTGAGGGGGGAAAAGGTGGCTGACACAGAGCTGAGGACAGATAAATGTGGCTAGAGCCTTCTGATTTCTGGAATGACATTACGTATATCATTTTGCAGGGCTATTAAACTGACTGAAAATGTTTAAACCATAGTTTACCGTGTTAGGTACCACTAATGTTATCAGACTATTTGCCTAAAGCAAAAACTGCAATCTTTCACTTCAGTTCTGAACAGTCTAGAAGTTCTGTGATGTTTTTCAAGATATGCATCATAAACAATGTTTTGTGGATTGAATTTCTTGTTCAGTCTATCATTAATCACAAGTACAAACAGGAAAGCATGTATTTTTGTACTGATATTTTATTTGTTGTAATACTATTGTCCACACAGACAACAAAGACTTCATGCAGTAAGCTAATAAGGGAGAAAAACAAAACACACACACAAAAAAAATTGAGACATCAGACATGAGAGCATTAAGACAGTATGTTCATGGCATATTCAAATACATTATCGTAAGTTTTGGGGACAGTATTTACTTCCCTGTCAGCTCAGTATATACTGACTGCAAAGGTTTTGTTGGAATAACAGCAAACTAGATTAACCTGTGCTGGAGGTTTGCATAGCATGCTTAGCAAATTTACAAATTTACAACACTAAACTCTGTCAAAATTCTGTTGAAGGTCAAAAACAAATGCCATACACAGCCTTCGCTGTCAAAGATGTTATGTCCAATTAAAACATTTCCAGAATGCTTTAGCTTGCCTTGCGACATTTAGTTGTTGTACTGTGGTCCGGTGTGTTGCTAAGCTTGTATGTTGGTAGTGTATCTTGCCAGTCAGATGGAAGAATGAATTAGTATTATGCGCATCTAAGTGTATATTCAAAACACTGAGACCCTTTTCTTTGCTGATCTTATCTGCCAACTAAAAAGCTTGTATATATTTCTCAACTGACGGTTTTAAAGTATGCATGTTTTGAAGGCGCACACTGGGGAGTATCAGTTGTTAATGTGCACTATGGGCACATAAATGTAGCTTTATAACTATGAATTTCTGCACATACAAACTTCCATTCTGACCTTCGCAACAGCACAGACCACAAAACAAACGTCAAAATCTTTCAGTAAACTCATCATTTTCTCATCCAAAACACAATAACAGGCAGAACACAGAACATGCTAAGAAGTACCGCATTCCTTCAGTTGGACATACAGGGCATTGTGCATTAAAAATCTTAACACAAAGTAAAAATGCAAACAGTCAAATTTCTCTTTGGTTATAAAGGGGAGATTGCCCTTAATAGGAGAAAACACAAGCAGGGGTCAGTTGTGAGTTACACACTGAACTGTTCAACAATCCTTTTTTAAGCAATACAATAGTTCAGAATGTATTACAATATCTGCACAAGAAAGGAAACGTAGGAAACATAGTACATGTTGTAAAATAAATATCAAAAGGGCACAACAGAAATCTCACACACAAACAATTAATGACCACTTCTGCTCAACAATATCACACACACAAGATCAGTTCAGTGACAGGTCTGTAGTCTTGCCAAGACTCAATGTGAAAACTCACACTAAGGCACACTTTCAATTAGACGGCAATATTTTTTCCTCTAGAACTTTAAATAGCAACAATACAAAAAATTATTTCTTCTGATTGTATTCCCAAATAATAAACATGAGAGAAATGTACTTGTTTAATACTGATATGTGTGAAACTGTACCTCCCTTTTTGTTCACAGAGTACATTCTGTGCAAAGACTCAAACCACATACAGTCCATTCAATTGCCTTATGTCTCCCTAACTATCATTTAAGTGACTTCAGGATCAGCACATACACTGTGCTGTAAGCCAGTTCATAGGACTGGTCCTTCATGCAGCTGGTCTCCAAGCAGCACTTCACACATCTTAACTAATGCAAAATCTTCAAAGACAAAGAAAGTAGTGGGGGTGGGGAGGGAAGGACATGTTGCCAAATATTCAATGTATTTAACAATGCCATAAATAAAGAAAAATATTCCCCAGTTTCTCCTTCATTTTGAACTATGTTTCTAACCAAACTCACATGACAACGTCACAGTTTCACTCATTCTTCACTCAGCTTCTTTCTGAGGAAAGTTCAGGACACACATTGAAATTTCATTTCCCTGCAAATGTGGCTGTTTCAATTCAAGCCTGAGACTGAAAAAACACAGGACACAGAAACAAAGACAGAGTCTGTCATAAAAAAGGTGCTTATGTGACCCAACCTGTATATAGGACTGTTTAAAAAGGAACTGCTCACAAAAAGATTCTGTAACAGACAATCCACTCTGACTAGGACATAACAGAGAGTGTTTAGCTCTCAGCGGGCTTAAACAAACAAACAAAAAAATGAACACAGAACAAAAAAAAAAAAATGAACACTACACAAAATGAACTGTCTCTTAAAGTAATTAAAAGTGCATTGCGTCAGTCTTAAATGGAACTAAACTTTCCTCAAGAAACACAGAATAAATAAACACAGCACAGAGTTAAAGTAGAAAAAACTCAACAGTTGTTTTTATCCAACAATTTGATTTCTAAAGTCAGACATGTAGCTGCAGCACAATTCCGTGGTCTTTGGGACTAACCAATGACCTCTGTTACACATAATAAATAAGTGCCTATTGGTACTACTTCCTCTAACTGATAATAATTATAAATAAATTGAATGAGAAACCACTGTAACAAGATATCAACTGAATTGGAAAAAAAACACACACACACACACAATCACACAGACATATAACACTTGCATCAACCGACGAAAACACGTCTTCAATTTTCCTGACTTACCAAAATGATTTTTTTTCTTTTTTTACCTGCAATAAGATACAGAAACCTTGCAGAGGGTAATGTGTTAGGACTCTAGAAGACAGAAACAAACAGGGAACGAATTGGTTACACAACTAGGGCATCCAGGTTTTCACATCTTGTTCTTAGTAAGTTTAGCTCTGTTCTGTCAAATTAATATGGTCAATAATATGCTTACTGATTGAAAAAAGAAAACTCCAAAGTTTTGTAAAATAACCATCCCATTCACCAACAGCAACAGACAGCCACGTTTTCAATTGAGTTACACTTTAAAAAAAAAAAAAAAAAAAAGAAGTTTGTTGTTTTGGAGGCATATTACTTTTATCATTGATATGTGTCGGGAAAATTAGAAAAATGTCATTTAACCATTGACTGTACTGTCTGAAACACTGATCACTAAGAGCCTGCACCAACGAATGGAGCATGACGGTTGAAACACACAAATCTGTACAGGTCATGTGCGCGGACAAACTGGATGCCCTACACAAAGCAAAAGAAAAATACTCTCAGTCATCTTCTATCTCTACAGCACTGGCGTGAAAAGTGATTATGAACTGAGAAAACCTGAAGTGATCATGTCTATGCACTGGCTGCTCTGCACTGAAGTCGGTTAATGATAAAGTCTCTAAAACTACATGGTGTTTATACAGAAGACTGTTTCTCACAAATGTCAACCTCACAACAGGTTCACCTAAACTACATATATAACAACTGAAAAAATAAACCATCATCGGACAGGGTGGAGGACAACTAAAAAAAAGAACACATAATTAAACTATAGCCATTAATTCAAAGAGCTGGTCTGTATTACCAGGGCAACCACTTTTACTAAATCAAACCAGGGGGTCATTCCACTAAGCAGGATTTCTTAGTTAGCCAGACTTGAACCAAAACTGTCAAAAGTCAAAACTGTCCCATAAGAGAAAAACTGAGGAACATTCTTGTCAGCCAGCAAACTGAAAAATCCAGCTTTGTGGTGTATCACTAAACAACTCTATCACACTAAAACTATAGTGCATACAGTCATCTTGATGACATCAAGCACATATTTAATGCAAATGATGAACATCTGTTTCAACAAATAAGCAAATGTTTATCATTTATGGTGTCAGAAAGAACTACTGTACACAGTTGCTAAAGCTACACAGAAACAACAAACACAAACAGTAAGCTTAGGGCTGTTGGGTGTTTAGTTGGGGGGTTTACTGGGGGTAGGGCTATAAAGATGTAAGGCACTAAAGTCTCAGGAATTTAACACTATTCAATCCATCCTCTCATCTACTCATCCATTCATCCATCCCTCAAGGTGCAATGGAAAGTTCTAGAGAGTGGCAGAGGCTTTAGGGAGCAGTCCTTAGTGTATTCATACAGCATGTCTTCCTCTTCCTGCATTCTCCTCATCAAAACGCAAATTACTTTCATCATCGAAGCACAGCAGAAAGAGGTTTTCAACTGGTAGCCCAACTGTGGTCTACTCAAACGTCTAATGTGATTAGCCAATTCAGCCAAAGAGCACATCTTCAGCTAAAGAGGCTAATCCCACTATTCGATCTGTGTAAGATAGACAGCACATTATGCTCTGCCAAGCTAACCCATCAACTCTTTTCTTCAGTCTTCGCTCATCCATTAAAACAGATCTTCCAATGCATCTTGCCTAAAGATAGAACAGCGTTCCCTCCATTGGATGACAGACTTTGGAAAGATGCGGTGCATGTAGCAGGGCCCCTGCAAAGGGGAATCAGCAGCATTGAACGACCACACCCAGTTTTCCAAGTCGAGAGGCAGCACCCATGCGAGTTCACAGCACGACGGCCAATCAGTAACCGCTCCTGGGACCTCCTCGGGAAAAACCGCTGGGGACGAGGGGAGGGGAGGGGAGGAGGAGAGGGGGCCTTAATGAGGGTTTTACTTCCAGCATTTTCTGTGCTTACAGTTTGATGAAAGGGCCGATCTGGTGCGGGGCTCTTAGTTTGGGAGACGAACAGGAGTTGGAAGTAGAGAGGGAAGGAGAGGTAGAGAAAGGGGGAGAACAGGAGAGGGCATCAGCATTTAAAGAGAAGACTGTAGAGATTGCCACATCCACGATGCCCTGGCACAACTCCGGATAGAGTTTCCTGCAAAAGGGAGACAGCATTAGCTATGGTGACCAGGAACATCCCTTATAACATTCCCAGGCACTTCAGGCACTGTAGCTTGGACAGAATAAGAATAAATTTAGCAATAGGAACAAAATCTCTTCCCACCGTAGTGAATTCTCCACAGACAGAAAACATTTCCTGTGACTAAACTGAGGTTCCTTTAAGAGTCATACATCTAGAGATAGACTGGCAGTTTAAGTCTAGGAAATCTCTTTTTTTTCCCTTTTGAACATAAATGGAAGCATTTCAAAGCCAAATCTTCTATTGAGAACTCAGAGGGATGCAAATGAGAGGGAATAAACCATTAAAGACTCCTCTGCAGAGATTGAAAAACATCATAATTTTTAGCTCCTTTTAGTCCACTGGCAGAACTGAATCGAATCTTACAGTCCTCACTTTAAATCCGCTTCAAACAGAGAAGCAGAGGGCAGAGAGCAAATAAAGAGGAAACAAATATACCAGAGTTAAATCAAGCAGGTTTACTGTTCAAAAACAAAGGTATAATGAATATACATACACATACATATATACATACATACATATATATGTGTATGTGTATATACACACACACACACACACACACACACACACACACATATATATATAAATATACAGATAGATAGATAGATAGATAGATAGATAGATAGATAGATAGATAGATAGATAGATAGATAGATAGATAGATAGATAGATATACAGAGAGAGAGATACAAAAGAAAGGGAGAGAAAAGAGAAACACAGACTGTATGACTCCATGCAGTGTATTATATCTGTCAGTAGAGTTTGTGGAGTGGTACTAACTGTGCACACGCAGGTGCTCCATTGATCTCAATCAGCCACACTTTAAAGTTCTCATCCAGCATGAAGTCGAACCCGAACAGCTGGAAACTCTGGTAGGACAAGTGTTTGGTGCTGATGGCTGGCTCTATACACATCAGACAGCTCCTGCCAAGACCAGAGCAAACTCAATCAGACACAGGTACCGAAAAGAATGTGACAACATATATTCAGAGACTAACAGAAGTTCTACAGTGAAAAGGCTGCCAACACAGCAAAAAGGCTGGCACCAAGATTATGTTTTACTGTTATTAATACTCATTTATTTAGTCATTCATTTCTATGCAGCCAAAATAACCACTGGAGTAACTGATAGGCCTTTCATCAGTCTTAACAGGGGCTATGGGCAGAAACTGCCGAACAAAGGGGAACTCAGCTAACACTTGAACACTGGAAATGCTTTCAGATGTACAGGGATGATTACAATTTGCTGAAGATGCATGAAAATACTGCAAGATGAAAACAGATAGCTAGTTTAAATGTCTGACAGAACAGGTAAATGTCAGAACACCTCACTGCAAAGTCATTAAATCTGCAGTGAGAAAGATTATAAAGTGTAATAAAATAACACAATATAAGACCCTATTAAAAAGTGCTAGAAGAATGCAAAGGTGACAAGCTACCAGAATCACAATCAAAAGGGACATACTATGAGACAACAGGGTTAAAATGCACTGAAATGATGAAAACTGTATTCTTCATTTGATTCCTGTCTCAGCTACAAAACCACAACCATCACTGGTCAACAGACAGGATGTACTGTTCCCTCAAACACAGGAGAGAAACACAATAACAGAACAGGCCACACGAGTCAGGAACAATGGTTCTAACCAAATACCTAGGCTGAATTAAGAGAAATTTTGACAATAATATTTGGCATTATTCTAGAATAAAGATGCATACCACAGACACAGAGTTGATTGACAAAACAAACTGGATCGGTTTCAATGAGAAGCCCACTTTTTACAGTTGAATTAATCTCTCCCAACTCTAGGTATATAGTCTTCAGCTTCACTTACCCCGCCCCCCTCCCCTCTCCCGCCCCCCTCCACAAAGCCAATCATGTTGCCCAGAGAGGCGCAGACAGTGTTACCTTATAATATGCTTAATCTGTGGCAAAATGGAAGTTTCCATGGCAACACCGTGTGTGGTCAACAGGTACTGCCTGAACTCGTCGAAGAACATCTCGTTACCCTCCTCATACCGGCCATAGTTCTGAGAGAGTTCTTTCTGGATGCAGTGATTGGTGAGGTGACTGGTCATGTCCTGGAGATCGGAGGTGTTATATGGTTCAGACGAGGTTCTCAGCACGCCCTCACGGTAAAGGTAGATGTTGTACTGGTGATCCACCAGCACCCAGCTCCTGAAGTTCAAACAAGCAAGAGAGTCCAGAAAGATCATTAAACTGTGGCAATGTGATGTGGATGCTTAATTTGCAAAAAAAAAAAAAAAAAAACACTCTGCACAGTTTCATAAGGTCTCAAAGATACTACGAACATGACGGTCCTCCAAATGTCACGCCAGGAGAATGTGAGAGGAATAAATCCAAGTCAAAAACAAAAATAGCCAATATTACTTTTACCAACTTTTCTTAATTTTACTCACTTACATATTTATTATAGCATAGTGTGCAGACACAGTGCATCACATTTTATCACTAAATAATTTTAGTATTCCAAATTGTACGAAAACATTGTGCATACCAGTCAATATCAGTCCTGATCACTAACTCCACTAAATAACACTATGAAACACTGAGTCTACACTGAGTACATTACATAATATCAAAAATAACACTAAACAGAAATGGCAAGGATAATAAGTCACAGCTGATCTCACCTTATATCAAATTTGCGATGTCCTGGTTCCAGCAGCAGTGGTCTCTCCAAGTACTTCTGAATGACATGAACTTGTCCCTGATTATCAATAAACTCAAGCAGCTCATTGGCATCATATGAGATCAGTATTCCAGCCCCTGAATAACATACACATCATATGGAAAGTGACATTAAACAGTAAGGTCCATCACTGTCCAATGAGGCTGAATTAGTAAGCCCACAGAACAGACTGTGTCAGAGTACAGTTTACTCTGGTTTTTGTTTTCAACTCTTAGTTACCTGTTGATTTTCACCCTGAAAGCAAGTGTGCACGCTCTTCAGCCAATCAGAGATTGCATTTAGTAATAAATAAATATGAACACAGAGCTGGAACATTAAATGTGATATTTCTTATTGGTAAGTTGCTTTTTTTGTGTGTAACTCTGTAAGAACTATTTCCTTCTGCTATCACAAACACCTTTGCTGCGACCAGAAACAAACAAGAACAGCAAGTTGCTAGACAGCTTTCTCACAGTCTCACTGCCAAAAGTATCTGATTCGTTGATTAAGAGACTGGGGTGTCGGACCTTTAGCGCCAGCAGATGATTTGGCGATCCACACCGTTCCTTCCCCACTTTCCTTCTTGGAGTGATACGAGGCGAGAAAGACCTCTCGCTCATCCGTTTTTGGGTTGCTCTTCATGTGGCTAATGCCATTGGTGGCTGGAGCCACAGGTGTGTTGAGGTTTGTGGGGTAAATGATGTATGACTCAGGGAACCAGTTGCATGAATCTTTGAGCTCTGGGCTTGTCTTTATTAACCTGAGAGACAAGAGGCAGTCCAGTGAGGACAAGAGAAAAGCTATTAGCACCGAGGTTCAGAAAACTTCTGTGAGGCAAATTCTTTTCATGTTCAGAGTTCCTTCTTGTGTAAAATATTATCAGATATTCTCAGCAAACGTAAACACTGTTGGCAGATGAGCCAATTTATGGTCACTACACGAATGTGTTCAGATACAACATTAACATTTAAATATCATAAACAGTTCATGAACTGACTTGACCAGAGATGCCTTGCGACACAGCTTATCAGCTCCCCTGTAGTAATTCACAAGCTGCATCAGTCCTGGTTCATGACCTGTGGAAGAGACCCCACAATTAGACAAAAAAGATATGCACATCATATTTTAAAGGACTTTTTTGATTGATGTGTCTAAACATAGAAGCAAACATTTAAAAAAATAAAGCAATCCCAACAGGTCTGTTAACAATCCTTTTCTGTTAATGTTGCTGTCATGTGACTCAGCATGTTAGAAATTTCTTGTGAAGGACATTTATTCACCTATACGCCTTACTGTAGGATGTCTCCATCAGACAGGGGATTCTGCTGCATTTTGTTCAGTGTTATAGTTTCAGCATGGTGACACAGCTGGCCCTGTTGTTGGAAAGTGGGGTATGATCTGAACTAGCCAAAATGTGGGTTCATACACCATCACCTATTTAGAATTAAGGATGGTAATTGTCGGAATCTTGAAATTTAGCTAACAGAGCCAAAGGAATGCATCCAAAGCCCATCATGTATAAACAAAACAGTGAAAATATCATATACCATGCTGAAACAATAACACAACTCCAATACAAATGGTTAAGGTCATTGAGGTCAAGTATGTTACTGTTAGGGATGTAGGGAATGGGATACAGAGAGACTAAAAATAGCAGACAATGGGATTTAACAGAGGTTTTAAAGCCCCAGTCCTCTTTGACATGAAAGAATATATGCATTGAAAAACTACACGTCTCTGCAAAATCCGTAATCCACATTTAAAAGCTTTACAATATCAAGACTGTGTTGTTAATTAGGTTGGTGACTGAACAGTTAGAAGTATTTTTAAAGACGTCTGAACTATTAACAGAATGCAGGAATCGCTCTCATTTCACCTCTGAGTCACAGGTAGACACCACTGAACGGGGTGCCCTGCGTAGAGGTCACAAAATCCACTTTCATAGATAAAGAGTGTATTTTTGTGAGGTTGTATGGTAACTTAGTGACAAAGACTCCAAATGCATTTCTAAACGCTGAAGCATCTTCGTAATAGTTTCTAGAGCATGGAACGAACAATATGTGCATGGAGATTATGCTGGACAGTGTAAGGCATTATTCATACAAATATAATTCAATACAGTACATGTAGGTCAAACAGGGTAGGAGCTGTGTTTGTTAGCTGTATTAGCCGCATTTACCTAGCCGTCCAAAGGGTAGCCGATTCCTTTCTCCCAACATCAAGTTGAATCGTGGATTGTCCCTTTTGAGTCTCTTCCATTTCCCAGTGGAGATGAGGATTTTCGACACTTCGGCGTAGACGCTGCTGTTGTCGTCTCGGGTGACAAATGTGTACATTGGTGCATTCATGCTGCCAAAATATAGTTTAAACGAGCAAGCCAGCTATAATGGATAGTCTGTTGGCTAATGATATGGGCCCTTGGAGTTAAAATATCCTGAACGGTTGCCTGCTAACGGGCCAAATCAACGTTATCTTTCTTTAAGCGAAGCAGTATGTGGCATAAGAAGCCGCATGATTTTCCGTTGTAGGGTTTGTTTAGATAGCTCCGGCTGTGACTGCTATCTACACAGCTGGTGAGAGTACAAACTAATTAAACCATGCAAAGACCAAAATAATGCTAGTTTTCCCTCTTCGTAAGCCAAAGTGGCTCCCAAACCCGCAGAATGTTTAGGGTGTGACTCCTTCGCTCTGCTTCGGCTGAGAGACTCTCAGGCTGCTCCTCTGGTAGGAAACACAATTAAATAGAGGCTAGCTTTGTTAGAAGCACGTCCGACTTAGAATCTCTTGGGATTTCAGAGAGGCTAAAGTGATTTTTCGAGCTTGACAGAAGATCTAAGACGAGAAGTGGGAAAAAAAAGTTCCCAGACCTGGATCGCATAACATGTTGCCCTGTCAAAGCAAATCCGATGTAGCAAAATCCCTTTAACCTTTTCATTATTCGGGAGTGTGTGACGTGAGGATACTAGTGCATTGTGGTTATTGTAGTACAATTCGACAGGATATGGTCAAAGATAATCGAAAGTTGATATCTCAGATATTATCTCAGATAATATTTCGGATAGACAACTGTCTATCGCCGGTTAAGCATATTAAGTACGACCGTGTAACAAAGGGCAACGGCTTTTAATTTATGTTGCATTCAATAATAACAAACGAGAAACTGTCGATAACGTTTGCATTTCCTCAGAAAACATAAGAAATTTTAAACGCCCTGCTTGGTTAAAAACTCGAATTTGTCGATTTCAGAAGTTTATAAAGCCGTTCTTTCAAAAAGTAACTCTTATCTCGGACGAGAATTCCAAAGAGAACAGTCAGGAACAGTAGGCTAATGAGAAGGTTAAATCCTAAATACATCCGTATTGTTCGATTATACATAGGTCCCTGTAAGTTTAGGAAGATCAAAACTGTTATGGCTGTTTAGGTTCCACCACTTTTGTTCGACTCCTCCTACTGGGTTATGGATGTTTCTGCTGTAATAGGGGGCAGTTGGCTGTATTCTCCGTTTCTAGTATCTGTGACTGAGTCGATTTAAGATAAGATTTCTGTTTTGCTCCCAATAAAGATGACAGTTTGGTCGGAGATAGATAAACATAGAAGTTCGCAAAGTTTCCTGTAATTTTGTGACGACATCGTGTTGCATCTCTTTGAAATATCCCAAAAGTTCACCGATTTTGGTCTGGCATCTAGATTTTGCGAGACATCCTCTTATTTCAGCAATTCGATTTTTCACCATTGGGTGGCATTATACATCTAAATTTGAAAGCTCTAAAATAGTGGGCAGATGAGGTGTTTGTCAAAGATGGCGGGAAGTTTGTAGTGTATTCGTGACTTCTTCCGCATAATCTTAATTAATATCTTTCTGCTGTAAAGTTGACACCCAAGAGTCGTCGAAAAGTTATCGAAAATAAATAACGCTACTTAAACAACAACGTATAACAGAGGTAAGACACTCTTTTGTTTGACTGAGAATACAAAATGATAGAGCCAAGTAACTAAAGTGGAGTCGACCAGTACATTGAAAATGTCCTGAGTCCGGACAGCTGGAATACTAGTGCTATATGCTACCTTGAGCTGAGTTTCTTTTTGTTTTAGTTTGTTAAGGTTAACTGAGACAGTTGCGTTTAATTGTTGTGAGCTGTCTGAAATTACGTCAATTCAGTCGTCAGATCGTCGCGTTTGCCAGACACAACAGTTCCTCACAACAATTATCTCCACCAAGCCCCTGTTCGGGGAAGCATGTCCCCGTTAGCCTATTGCTTGCTAAGTGAAATTAATACATCTGGGGTGTGTGTATCGAAGGAAAGCTGCCCCTTAACTTTAATTTCTTATGAATACCAGTCGGTAAATTGTATTATGTTAATGCTAATTTTGAAGTCGTTTAGCAGTTCACTGAAGATTATTTGAGTTAGTAAATGGTTTGCTTTATTGTGTACAGCAGTTTTCACTATTGAACATTTCTTTCAAGGTCAGCAGCTCTGCTTGTTTTCGTTCCTCTTCACTATATATACGAACGTTTCACGACACTAATTTTAGACCTTTTCACACCTTTTCATTTTTAAATTACAACTTTAAATTTATATAGTGATTAATAAAAATATTGCAATAAATGTCTAGCAAAGTCATGGTAACAACAAACACAGTAAACCATTTCTTTCTGCACTTAGGCCTATAGATCATTTATTCTCGTAACAGCATGTGCCTTTTTCTCCCATTGGTCAGTAATTTGCATGGCACAGTTGCATGGTTCCCTGTAAAGCTCATATATTTTTAAGTGATCCTGTGGCCTGCTCCTCTTCCTCACACACAGGCCCAGGCCAGGCAATGAGTGTGCCACACCTGGACGAGTGGCAGAAGAGGTCCTTTGACATTTCGTCTGGCACCTGTACACCTGAACAGAAGGCGGATGCCTACAGGGCTCACATCCTGTCCATTCAGTATGCATGGGCGAATTCCCAACTCTCACCGGCCGGAGCGAGCAACCTGTTCAGGACCTATTCAGAACGCTACGCCTCAGTCTTGGACTCAGACGACCAACAAGCAGGGCTCAACAACTATGCCGACAGTGCTTTGCACCTGGCTCGAAATCAGAGGAACCACAGTGACAAATGGGAGTCATCCCTGACCATGGAAAATGTATTTGACCTGCCGTGCGTGCAGAAAATGCTCGTGGTGAGGGCTGGCATTAGGTCCCCCAGTGAATTAGCAGATAGTAACGTGATTGTTGGTGGGGAGGTCATGGAGAATTCCGGTACAGGAGTTGCCCAGCCCAGTCTCACCTGTGGGGGTAAAGTAGAACCTCCTCAATCCAGACCTTTTGTGCGTCCCACCAGGGCTGAGGTGGGGAAGGGGGTCTTTACCTCTTTCAGTGGTGCCGGGGAGAAAGCCAAGGAATGGCAGGCAACTTCTCCTGCCACCTCTTTTGCTCATAATCCTGGGAAAGCTCCTGTTGGGTCTACGCCACTCTTTGGAAGTAACAGTGCTGCAAACACTGGTACTTTACCTCAGGCCAGTGCTGATTATGCCAGTTCTCACAATCACCCATCTGTATTCTTCTCCTCATCAAACTCCTCCAAAAGAAAAAACTTCTACAGCCCAGGACAAGAAGGTAATAGGGGGTCATTTCCAGTCCATGGGGGGCAAGAGCCACCTGGAGGGGTGAGAAAAGCAGGGGAGAGTGTCAGCAATAACTTTAAAACTGCACGAGAGCAGCTTATTGTCGACCAGCAGAAAAAAAATTCCAACCAGGCCCACCGAGGTACAGCAGGGGGCGTGGCAACCATCACCAAAAAATGTCTGGGGGCCAGTCGGTCCCGAGGAGCATTTTCTAAATTCGTCTCCCCCATGCCCAGACAGGAGGAAGAGGGTGGAACCACCAATGACAACACCCTGGAGTCTCAACCAATTGACGAGCGACTGAAGAACTTCGAACCCAAAATCATTGAGCTGATCATGAGTGAGATCATGGATCATGGTCCGCCAGTGGCCTGGGATGACATTGCTGGTTTGGAGTTTGCCAAAACCACCATAAAGGAGATTGTGGTTTGGCCCATGCTGAGACCTGATATCTTTACTGGTCTGCGAGGTCCTCCCAAGGGAATTCTTCTGTTTGGACCTCCAGGAACAGGGAAAACCTTGATTGGAAAATGCATCGCCTGCCAGTCCGGGGCCACGTTCTTCAGCATCAGTGCTTCCTCACTCACCTCCAAGTGGGTGGGCGAGGGAGAGAAAATGGTACGAGCGCTGTTTGCCATCGCCCGGTGCCACCAACCTGCCGTGATCTTCATCGATGAGATCGACTCACTCCTCTCTCAGCGCACGGATGGAGAGCATGACTCGTCTCGGCGGATCAAGACTGAATTCCTGGTCCAGCTGGACGGCGCCGCTACCTCAGCCGACGACCGGATCCTAGTGGTTGGTGCCACCAACAGGCCCCAGGAGATTGATGAAGCTGCTCGCCGTAGGCTGGCCAAACGCCTCTACATTCCTCTCCCAGAAGCTGCTGCCCGTAGACAGATTGTCAGCAACCTCATGTCCAGAGAGAAGAGTCAGATTGGATCAGAGGACCTGGAAAGGGTGGTATCGGGAACAGAAGGGTTTTCCGGGGCTGATATGACACAGCTGTGCCGTGAGGCCGCCCTCGGGCCCATCCGAAGCATCCAGCTAAGTGACATGGCCACTATCACACCTGAACAGGTACGGCCCATCCTCTACAGTGACTTCCAGGAAGCCCTGAAGACAGTACGACCCAGCGTGTCAGCCAAAGACCTGGAGCTCTATGAAGAGTGGAATAAGACTTTTGGCTGTGGACGCTAAACTGAAACACATGCATAGTAGGTTTCATATACTCTGGTGTTCTTTGTGTTGCTTTCTTTCTTTCCTTTGTAATTTATGAGCACATTTTTTGAAGAGTTTCCTCAGCGTAGGTTCACTGAAGATAAAATAAAAATGTGCCTGGGATATCTTTTCAGCGACCAAAACACTAATACGTACTGTAAATTTAAAGAACAGGAAAAAAAAACTGTGAAACATGTAGGCTAATATACTCATGAAATGAACCTTCTTTTTTTTTTTTTTTTTTTTTTAAACCAGTGTTAAGATTAAAAAAGATTTCTATTAAAAATACTCTATTTTGGTTTCCCTGAGAAACTTTTTTTCTTTATCTCATGCTGTGAGACAGTGAATGAAGTTATGAATAAGAATTGCCTAACCTACCCAGTGGAGTTGCAGTCTTTCCTCGTAATATGGGGAAATGTGCTAAATTCATGCTAAAAGGGAAGGTAGGTTTCAGCATCCATTTGTTCCCTTTTAACAACACGTATCCACAGGGCGATTGTCAGTGTACACAGTGGACGGCTCTGCTCTAGCTCAGCGGCTTCACTTCCAGGCCCTGCTGTCTCTCCAGAGCAGAGTGGTTGTTTCTCAAAAGATAAGAAAATGCCTTTGTGTTCCTTTTAAATCTGTGTTTTCATTGAGGGTGAATGCTTTTTGCTGCTTGGGAGGAATCCAAACAAGCGAGACCAAACCACGCTTGACTGGATGGTGTTTTATACCCTGACCGTCTTTGCGCTTTGGTAGTGAGTGGATATGGAAGAGGAAGTTGGGCAATGTTGTTGGCATTCTCATGATAAACGTTGTCCATAGCTTCATTCTAGCACTGTTCTTCCTGTCCCCCAGGAAGCATGTGGTCAACCACAACAATTTGGAAATCAGAGGAAAGTGGGTCTGTACCTGGGAGAAGCAAATGATTCCCAAGAATTAAATTCTTATCAGTGCACATTCCTTATCTACCTGTAAAGGAATTTTCCTTCATTTTGAATCTGTTTCTTGTTTATACATTTATTATTGAAGAGTAGTCATTAATACTTAAATGATGTGTATTTTCATCAATTTAGATCAATTAAATGTGCCTCAGTATACATAAAATTAATCTGAGACTGATCAAAGATTTTTAATGCAACATGTTTTGCTGTTACTTGTGTCTACACTGAAACCAGGGGAAGAATGGAGGGGAAACTGTTGCAAACTGTCTGGTGTTACACCATTAAGGAGGAAGTAGAAAATTGTGGAATCTACCTCCAAGTTCACAAAGACTTCTCCAAAAGGATTCTGGTAGCATTGCAAAATTCCAGAGAGTTGTGAAATTTGTAGACTGCCCATATAGGTCATTTTTAGGAACCAAAGTGCACAGCAAATGTGTGGGCAAGTACAGAAAACAGAATAAGAATTTCCCTAAATTCCCATACTCCTGAATCAATCCATGGAAATTTTCTAAAACTCCGGGGAACCTTCCCGCCTACATTTTGGCGGTTGTGGTTCGTGCTGGGAAAGGTGATATTTTTATCAGTGAGTGTGATGACCTGAATCAGCTCAAATAACCTAAAGCAAATGATGTCATCAATGTTTCTTAGAACCAGCAAGGCAAATGTAATCATGGACTAATCAACAAAGTTCCCTTGAATCTAATGTACTTTATATACTCATCTACCACATGATTAGAAACACCTACTTTGTAGGTACATCTTGTTGGTGTACATTTAGAAACTACCATTGGCCCATACGTTGCCATGCATGATTTGTGTCAGCCATCCTCTAGCTCTTCATCAGTGGTCCGTTTCAGACCATGGGTCAGCTGTTGGCTGGATATTTTTGGTTGGCAAACCACTCCCAGCCTGGCATTGACACATGTAAAAACCTCAGTGACATTGCTGTGCGTGATACACTCATACCGGTTCGACACACCCTACTATGCCGCTACACTGTGAGTGGCACTGCTGTGTGAAAAATGGTCTGTCACGCAAATAATATCTGGTTAACAGTGGTCCTGTGGTCAGAGACTGGCCATTGATGAACTTAGTGGAGAGTGGTCTTCAAATTAAGTATTGTAAGTATAAGTCAAATTAAGCGCAAGTATACTTCATAAACCAGGCAGTGAGTGTAGGTTTAAGGTGAGTGTTTCTAATAAAGTGGACAGTGAGTGTATTCCTTCCTGGAAGAGGAGGATTCCGATTTGAGAGTTGTAAGGAAAAGGTGAGGGATATGTCGAGTCGTTTATGTAACCGGATGTGACCCGGAGAATGATGGGTAGACTGGTCAAGACTATGAGAAAGGAACAGGTTCCATTCCAAGACAGATGTGGCAGGCTTAGGGGTGTTATATTTGTCTTTTCCCAAAGACTGACATCTTGCCCCTCGTCTTCTGTTCCCCATTTTGCTTAAAAAAAAAGAAAGTTGCTCTTCCTTTTTTCTTTTTCTCTCTCTTTTTTTTTTTTTTAGAAATGTTGGTAATTCAATTTTGCATTTTGTGACGGAAGTCTAATGCTGAGAATGATCGCACCTGTTCTGTGAATTTTAGATCAACAGTACTGCTATGGAGTTTAGGTGAGCTGTGACTCTCAAAAGAAATGGAAACAAACTGAACTGAACTGAACATGAATTCTTGAATGACATGAGATTCCATTTTTCTCTATCAGCTTCAAGGGTTGTGTGCATCTGTTGTTGTTTTTTTCAATTCATTGCATATTCTGCTGCATTTATTTGTTTCTTGATATTGCTCAGAAATATTTTGTGTATTATAATTTGAAGATAACATGATGTATGCATGCTAAAATAGATCAGGAGTTAAAGAAGGGGACAAGACAGTCAAATTGGTCCATCTCCTGTAAAAAAAAAAAAACCCTGAAAACTTTGAATGTCTCAAAGCTGCTCCAAGCAAAGTCAATCCCGAGGTCAATGGCCATTTTCAAGTCTCACTGATCTCCCCTGGACCCTGTCTGTGGAGTCTCTTGCCAGTAACGGAGTTTCCGATTATAGATTGTGCCCGCATGAAATGAAACTGTCATTTAATTTTTATGAAATGATCTTAGAAAAACTGGAAGACCATGAAAAAAGGGTTTCATTCATTTTTCATCTTTTTGTCAAGTCGACTAATGAATATTTCAGGGTTGTGTGGTTGGCCACAGTGTTCAAACTTTGTAAAACTAGCCAGCAGTGCAAGTCTCTAGAGTATCCCTAAGGACGGACGGATGGAAGGCTGACAGAATCGCAGTGTTTCTTTGCTGGACCAGGAGAACATTGGGCCAGAATTCCTCTGGAGCTTGGAGGCCATAGTCTACTATGGACCTTTTCATGTCATTATCGATTCCTGTCAGCTGATACATACTGTTTCTCTGAGAAGGTGTTATGTGGATTTAAGGAGCTTTGTTATTGCAAACGATGCATTTAGCCTATACATTCACTCTTAGTATGTGTGTGTGTGTGTGTGTGTGTGTAGCAGGGGCAGGACAAGATCAGTCTGAGGTCCTGTATTTATCAACATTAGTTAATATTTGTGACAGTGTGTGCCATATTTGAAACAGTAAGCTATACACCAGCATGAAAGGTTTGATTTAATATTGTTTAACCAAATTATCAAAAAAATTCTACAGGAAGTGATCAGCATCTTACAAGATATTCATTGTCGGTAATTCTATGTATTGTTGGAGAGTACTAATCTTAGTGGAAAGGAGAAGTGAGATTTGGGATTAACATGGGGGTGGGGGGACATGCCGGCCAGATTATCCCTTTCATGCAAATGTTCCAAACCACTCCCTCCCCCTGTCTTCCCCCGACGGGTCCCAGTGAAGCGTGAGGATCCGCACTACCCACAGCTGCATCCCTTTTCTGCCCCATCACACAACAGCCATCTGGACTCTCTCTCTCTCTCTCTCTCTCTCTCTCTCTCTCTCTCTTTTTAAATCAGCTTCTTGAATGTCTGATCCAATAGTGCTGTCATGTTACGATCTGTTGCATTTCCCCATGATGGGGGACTGACACAGTAATGTATAAATGGGAAAATGGGGAAAAAAGTTGAAAACAACTTTCTTACTGACAAAGAAAAATTTCCCAAAATGTTTTATGCTAAATTGTTTGTTACATTTTAGTTTTATGGATATGGCTAGATTTTATTTAATGTATGAAGCTGTATAACGCCATGGAAAAGATAAATGCCAGACAACAGAACCCCTGTTGTTGCTCTTTGGAGTTCAGAATCTTGCATGAGCCTCAAAGTTGGAATGTATTTACCTCGTCCCAGCTGCCATAAAGCCCCCCACTTACCAGTTCGTTTAGTTCTTAATGTCCCAGGTGGGAAGCAAACCGGTGACTATCCGGTTGCTACGTCATGGACTTACCCTCTGTCTTCTACTATAGCTGGTTCCCTTTTGTAGTCTGAACTCATATTGTTATGCATTAACCATTTGTACTAATAGTATATTTATCTTGAGTTTTTTACAATGATATTCATATATCTAAATTTTGTAGTCAGCAAAGATCAGTTTGGAGAGAAAAAGGGCCTATTTTTTAATTTTGGTCTGAAGAACATTAGTGCCAATCATTTATCAACCCTCTTGTTTTCAGCCTGACAGATGGCAGATACATCCAGAGTTGATGGACATTTAGACTCAATTAGTTACAGATATAAAAAAGCATGCTGTGTTCTCTCTGGGAATGCAATTTTAAAGCGTCTCAAACTTAATTATGTTTTGAAACTAGGAAGTCAGATAAACCAGTACTTAACTTTTTTGGACACTTTCCGTGAGAGCACATTTAGCTCTGGGCTTGTGACATTTTGAAACATTGAAATGTACCCACACATTTGCTTTTGAAATATTTTTCAAAATTGCTTCCCATTGTTATCATGTGAGCACTGCATAGCAACTTTTGTGAAAAAAAAAAAAAACATTTTCCTAATGCCACTCTCTCAAAAATAAACCAGTTAAATTAGGAAGACACAATTTTAAATATCAGAAAGCTTGTTTCAACAATAAGACGTCACCACACACCAACATAATCTGAATGTATGTAAAATATCTTTTATTGATATTTTGCAAGTGTATTTTCAAATTTCTGCCATGATGACATGTAAGTGTAAAATATTGCGTCAAACACTAAATTAAATAGAAAATATTACAACACAAAATGTACAGTTGACCAGAACCTTTCACTGATAATACACACTGGTTTAAAGATGCTGATGTTTTCTTCAATTCCATGTCATAATAGGTTCACACACATGTTTTACAATGCAGCCGCTGGTACACAGAATGAACACAGACACAAAAGGTACTTACTGTAATAAATTACAAAACAGTATAAGCATGTGTACGCTGCATAAATAATTATAAAATAACTATTTTTAAATGAAACAAAAAATGTAAAAAAAAAATGATAAGGAAAGAAAGAAAGGAAGAAAACACTGTTACAGACACCGTGTATGGATAAAATAGACAAATACGATACGCTTTTGTTCCAGTTCAAATGTACAAGTTAATGTAACAAAAAGAAACCTTTACAAGAAAAAAAAGATACTTTCGTCTGACTTTAATATTTCTTTTGTAAACTGTGTGTAATTGAGTATTACACATTTTTATGCCCAAAATCTATTTGGTACAACAATATAACAATGTTTAATTTTGTTTTTAAAATGATATTGGACTAAAATCCCTTGTGTCTTTGTGGCCTAAATGCCTCCTGCCACACTGATATCCTCAACCAAGCTAGAAAAATAGATGACAATGCCATATATTTCTATGTTGCTCTTTTTAAATGAATGAGTGTGTACTGAGACTCCTAGATTTGATGTCAAACATGCATACAGTTTATGGGCAGTGTATAAAAATGTCCCCATTGTGAATGGATTTTACAATTTGTGTGTGTGTGTGGGTGTGTGTCCGTGTGAGTCTGTGTGTGCGCACATTTCTTTGTGGCTTTGTATGTATATTGAAATATGTGTATTTGTGTGTGTACATGAATATGATTGTACATGCATGTGTATATATTTATATGTACATGCATGTATTTGTGTGTGTGTGTGTATGTGTGTTTGTGTATGTGTAATTACATGTATTTGTGTAAATGTGTCTACACATGTGTGTGCGCTCCAAAGCGGTGCTCCCCACGTGTCATATGCGAGGAGAACTCATAGCGGTCTTGGCTACGGTATCCACACAGGTTACACTCAAAAGGGTCCCGGAATCCGTGGCAACCCATGTGGATGGTGTACATAACATGATCAAGAAACAGGACCCTGCAGTGGGCGCAACGATATGCCCTCACTTCCTCCCCTTCTCCACTCACCACCTTGAACCCATCTGACGCTACTCCCAACCCCAACTCCATCCCCGCCGCACGGAGCGCCTCAAAGTGGCGCTGCTGCTCCTCCTTGACCAATGGGAGGCCCCCGTTTCTCACCCCTGGAGCCATGTGATTGGTCAGGTAGATGAGGCCAGCGGCGGCCGTCCCGGCAGCGCCCCCGGCCGCCCTGTCTTCGTTGTTACTCTCTGTGTCGGTGGAGTCTTGTCCGCTGGGACTGGCCGAACCATCCTTTTCGCTCGACGCTGATTTGGACTTGGAGAGCAGGAGAAGGTTCTCAGCAGCGCTGTCTTTGGCCGACAGGCCGGCAGGGCCGTCTGACTGAGGCTTGTGGAGGTTGTATATGGGGCTGACCACCACATCAGAGGAAGAGCCAGGGGAGGTCTGGACGAGGGGTCGCAGAGATTCGGCACCCAGGTAGCTGATGGCGCTGTTTATAGCCTGGTCAATGACGTGAGGCTGCATCAGCTCTCCTGAGTTCCCATCAAAGGAGAGATCTGACAAACGCTTCTCTCCTGTGGTGGAGAGAGAGAGAGAGAGAGAACCACAGAGAAAGAAAGAGTGTGAGGTTTGGGGCATTTCTGATACATTTGTATTATGAGAAAAAGTTCAGAATTTGGTTCAGTTTGAGCTTTATGTTTGCATAGCAGTAAAACTGGTCATAGAAGGGTACAAGAATTTTGATCTTCTGTTTTATTTTAGATAAAATTCCAAGTATGTACACCATTGAAAATATCTTACAGAAATGTCTAAGCCCTGCTGCCTTTGCACTGATAGTCAAAAGGGGAACTGTTTCTTTTTTATTTTAATAATCTACACCTTTTCTTGTGCAGCCAGTGAATAATAATACACATGTTCCAGGACAAAAGAAGGGGAAATAGATTTCAAACAGTCCTAACTTTTTGACAAAAGTGCAGCCCCAGACCATCATAAAAGTAAATTGTCAACACTATATTTGTATTCTGTATTCAGTTATATATTGTTTTCCTATTTTGCCTGTGATACGTTTTAATCTGTTTTAATATGAATAACTTCATATCTGTGTGTGTAGAAGGAAAGATTTAACTCTTACCCACAAATTTCTGTGGCATGGAGCTCTTACGTTTAGCTACATTACTGGCTATTCTGTCTAGCACCAAGGCCCTCTCCGCCCCAGCCAGCGTAATGTCCTCCCCTCGCTCACCCGGGTTGCTTTCTTCCTTTACTACTGGAAGGAAAGACAGAACAACAGCAAGGGTAAGACTCAGATGCTAACATCTAACCTGGGTCAGATTCTCCATAGAGCTCTGACTGGAAAGAAATTAGGAGAATATGAATATAGCGGCTCTTGATATAACATAAATACCTTTTGTTTTGCCTGATTTTATATTGTTTGTATGAGATTTTGCAGGCTTGACCTTTCTTTTTTAATGTCTATAAATTAATTATTTTTTTCTGAACTGAACAGCAGGGTGTGAAAATGATTTTTTAAATGAACATAAATTTCTATTTAAGTTTTTTTTATAATAAACCCAAATTTCCATTTCCGTTCCTTTCAAAACAGACTATACATCTCTTTTACGTTTCTGTTGCTGTTCTGTCAATGCATCATCCCCTACCGTGTTTACATGTCATGTTGAAGGCAAAATAATTAACTGACTACAGTTAATTGACCATTTTAGTTTGATTTAATCTGATTTAATGCGACGATTCAGTTTAATGACTTGGCAAATTTTCAAATAAATCTCACATAAACATGGGATAATGAGAAACGTATGCTATGGAAAACCAAACTTATTGTTAAACCTGAAAAATCATGTCAAAATCAAATCTACATTATATTTCAAAACATTATTTCAAATGCAGATTACAGATGTAACAAATACAAAAAAATAATTCAGTTTACGAAACAATATAATCTATCATCTATGAAAAGTTCTTTCCTGAGAGACTGAGAAAAAAGACTGAGACTAGATGCATGACAGAGAAAAAGGAGGTAGATTTCTAGAAGTTTTTTTTTTTTTAATTTGTGGTTTTCTGAAAGGAAGCAAAAAACAGTCCCCCAAACCAAATCCTTATGGGTGGGTCATAATTAAATTTGTTCGAAGAAACAAGCATGTCATTTTCATGCAAATGAATGTTTTCGCATCTGTGTTCTCTCTAACTTGATCAGTAATGGGAAGATTTCTGTTAATCAAAAGGCTGCACTAGAATGGTGAATTGGGTCAGCGTTTGTGTGCGTGCGTGTGTGTGTGTGCATGTGTGTGTGTGTGTGTCTGTCTGTCTGTCCATCTGTCTGTCTGTGTATCTGTGTCTGTGTGTATTTCTATGTGTGTGTGTGTGTCAAAGGTCACTGACCTGTGTAGATGCTGTTCTGCAGGCCCATGCACTGGAGATAGTTATGGCATCTCTCTTTATGCTCCTCCAGTGAACTGCGCTGCTTGTAGCTCCGACCGCAGTAGGCACACTTATGGGGCTTTCCAACTATCAGTCAAAAATAAACATCACAATAAAAATGACTTTCAGTATCATTTTCTGCATTCATTTCCAAGCAGACTTTAGTCAACTGCAGATTTCTGTGTTGCCTTTTTTCAGTAGTATTCGCTGAACTCTTGCTACTGGTTATTGGCCCATATTCTGAGTATTGGTGAGGTTGCATAACTGCTGGGAAAAAACTGAGAACCCTAACATCCAAAACATGTCGCTTTTCTGTCAAAACATTTGTGTGTAACAGTGTATGATAATGAGAGGATGAAGAGAAGAATGTGAGGATGAGGAGAGGAATGTTAGGTACCGGAGTGAGTGCGCAGGTGCCCTGTGAGGGCATCTCTACGGCGACAGGCGTAGTTACAAAGATGACATTTGAAAGGCTTCTCTCCGGAGTGGAGTTTAATGTGACGGAGCAAATTCCCTTTCTGAGTGAACGAGGCTCCACACTGGTTACACTGGAATGGTCTCTCACCTGGAGAAAAAAAGACAACACGAGATTAAACACAAGAACACACATACCTCTAACTGCACATATAAACAATTAACCACGGAGTCATACATCTAAATACACACAAGTTGGTCTTCACATCTGTCTTTATGAACAGCACCAATAATAGAAGTGATTATTAACCTATTAGCCACTTCCGTTAAAATAGTTGAATTGTTTATTTGCAAGCGGTTTAATTTGGAAAGATGTGTTAAAATACTTATGGACTTTTTTATTCTCTTTGTTTTTCCAGACAAACCCACTTACTCAGAACAGCTTTCACGAATTGTTATTGACATATACACTGGTGCTTTTGCATTTCATGCATTTAGTAGTGTCATCTGTGATTAAGAACAAGCACTGTACACAAAATCGTTGTTGATCGTTGTCTTTCTTTTTCGTATATATAATAATCTCATTTTAATGTCATTATCAGCAGACAGAAAACATGCTGTGTGTAGACTTATGTAGTAAGGTATCTGTCGAGATTTATGTACACGTAGCGATTCATTTCTAATATGCCTACATGGTCGTCAGATGAGCTTTACAAGATGTAGCCACAATTCAAACAGTAAATGGTCAGGTAGATAACCAATGTCTGAATTATATCCATACACTGAAACCCCCCTTGGGAGCGGCGATAGCACCATTACACTTTGAATGCAAGGTCAGTGGCAAACACGACTACCCAAACGGCTGCGACAACTTCAACATCTGAGCGACCGGCACAGAGACTCAATCAAACACAAGGCGCTGGAGGAATCGGCGCGGAGCAGCACTCTCACTTTCCAACGGCGCTTCGCCTCGCAACCCCCTCCCCCCTCCTCCTCCCCGCGCGCACGCTGGCGCTCGGATCGTACAAGCGGCTTTCAGACGCAGCCTGCCAGTTTCGTAATGCACCACTGCCTGGGTCAATTTGATCTGAAAATCTCATTTTTTCCTCTTCTTCGGCTCTAAAATAAGAGCGGCCCCATCACAATGCAAATGCAGACCTCATTTAAATAAAGCGAAGGAAACACTTTGTGTTTGAGAACCAGTCTTCCTGATCAGCGCCTCTGGAATAAACCAATATCCAAGCGCTCGGCGTGTTGTGGCATTCTCAGAGAAGCACTTTAAATACGTCTCTCTCTTCAAAAAGTCACTATAAAATAAGAGCCACCAGTGAAGCAGCAAAAAACTCCAGAAGAAAAAGAAACTCATTAAAAAGGCATTTTAGGAGCACAGTGTCACCCTCCCAATATTTATATTTAAATAGGAAGACTTCATTATGTCTTTTATTATACGTTCTTTTTTGCATTTACATTAAGTTCACTGTTCTTTTCTTCGGTTGGAGGTTTCATTAGTTCCTCGAGCGTGGCAGTTAAGTGCCTTTTTGAAAACTGTTCTCCACCACTGGTTTGGATTCATTACAATGGAATATCAATTTGAGTGAGAGTAGAAATCTTAATACTATGATAATTGTCATTTGGCTGAGATTTCTCTCAGCTTAATTGTTGTCCTTGCCTTGTTTTGAGCTCTAATTTAAAACCCTTTTTTCCAATTTATTTATTTATTTATTTTGATATTTTTAAAGTCCATTTCCCTAACTCATCAGCTGCCTTGCAATTCACCTTTCCTTCAAAAGGGTTTAAAATTAAGACTTATCGAGATGAACTGAACCAACATCAGGTTAAAGCGTGGGAAAGCAATAACACTTTTAAATACACAGGACCTGAGCTCTGTACACAAAAATTCACAAAGGCCAGACTCTAACTGAACCTTTACTCTCTGCATTTTGTCAGCGAAACCACAAACACATTACATAAACAACACCACAAATACTCTCAGTCTGATTATATATCACTTGGTAATTGTTCAGTCTTTATCTACAAAGCTTTTCCCAAAAGCTTAGCTTAACAAATTTGATATATACAATACATCAGTGCTCAAACCCAGACAGAACACACTCTCACAAAGCCAGGTTAACCTATATATTGATAACATGTGATTCCCCATCTAGATAAGCTGTGTGTGTGTGTGTGTGTGTGCTTGTGTGTGTGTGTGTGTTTGTGTGTGTATGTATTTCCTAAGCCACAACCACTTCAATACGCAGGATACATAATACAACCCTAACTGCACCTACTGTCTTCAGAAAAGTCAATTTGACAACAGTCCCCTTTCACCACCTCTTTCACCAGCAATATACCAGCAACTATATGATACGTTCAACAGAAAATCCCTTGAGTTTGGAGTTTTCTCAGACTTCTGAGCTCTCTCTCTCTCTCTCTCTCTCCCTCTCTCTCTCTCTTTCTCTCTCTCGCTCTCTCTCCCCCCTCCCTCTCTCTCTCTCTCTCTCTCTCTCTCTCCCTCTCTCTCTCTCTCTCTCTCTCTCTCTCTCTCTTCCTGCCTCTCACCCTCTCTCTCATTCTCTCTCTCCCTTCAGCTTTACTTCTGAGGACTCTTCGATTAGAGCGACGTATGCAGCTCTGAGTGTGGTTTAACCAACCCCCCTTTTTTTTTTTTTTTCAACCCGATTGCAGATGAAAAGGGGAAAGAGTAGATGGCATATTGGCTTACCAGTGTGGCTTCGCTTGTGCACCATCAGCACATTGGGGCCAATGCAAACTATCCCACAGATATCACACTTGAGCTTCCCGTTGGGCAGTCGGATGCCCCCGGACGAGGGGTAGGCCGCCTTGCCGTCGGGGCCGGCGTGGGAGCCGTTCACTTTGACTCCTGAGGCATCGAGCACGCGCAAGTCCTCAGCACACTCCTCCTCTCCATTCACCTCACTGGCCATCCCTCTTTCCTCGTCACTGCGAGACTCAACTTTTATACTACAGGCTGGAAAGAGAGGGCAGGGAGCGGGCCTTTAGTACAGCGGCAGTAACGCTTTACAAATCAGACCAAGTGAGACTACCGCTAAGACCGTACAATGTATGTACTCCTATACTATGTATGTCCTCTCACTGAAACTATATATACACACGCTAAACTCTAAGTGACTCATATATATGTGCATTATATCTGAGGCTGTAACATGTGGAGTTTACTGGGGCTGGTGTTATATGTGCACACAGTAGTGGATCATATCTATATCTATATCTATATCTATATCTATATCTATATCTATATCTATATATAAGCTTATATATAAATAAGCATTATAGCTGATGTGATGTATGTACAGTTGAGCCTGTTCATGAACCCTGTGGCTGCCCTTAGACTATGTACACCAAAGCTCTAACAAGACTAGTATATCTTTTCTATATCTGCTATATTTGACTGTATAGTCACTATTTTTGACCTACAGACGGGATCAAATAGATGCTACAGGGTACCAGGGTGTGTCACTCTAATCCTCAGTCTCCTTTATTCTATCTGGGTATAGTTTTATGTCTGAATGCTCCTCATAAGAAAGGCCACAGACTGTCTCTGCCACAGTCTGAGTTTACAGTTATCTCCATTTGGTGGTCTTTAATGGAGCGGTTCTGTGTGAACTCCTGATCCATGGCTTTGATCCTAACAGTGGGGTTTGGCTGTCCCCTAGCGCTTGGTCCTCCACAGTGTCTCTGTACTGTAATATACTGAAGACTGGACTCTTTGATGTAGATCAACACTGACTTCACTGCCTGTGTGTGTGTGTGTGTGTGTGTGTGTGTGTGTGTGTGTGTGTGTGTATGTGCAAGAGAGAGAGAGAGAATGTGAGAGACAGAGAGAGAATGTGAATGAGAGAATTTTGAATGTTTTGAATGAGAGAATCTAAGGGAGAGTTTTGTTTGGATGTGTGTGTGTGTGTGTGTGTGTGTGTGTGCGCGCGCGACTGCGTGTGTGCCTACGTGCATGTGTGTGTGTGTGTGTGTATCCGGTTCTGATTTACTTTGTATCACTATGCGCACTGAATAAGAAATAAAATAGCTTTAATTTAATCCATGTCACACCCCAGTCTGATGTTTGCCCTCAATCTAATGAATAAGACCACAGTAAATGTAGAGACAACACTGCAGTAAACATAGTGGTGACACTTAGACAGTGAAACTAATCTCCATTACATTCCTAGCTTTTCTCCTCTTATTTTCAACATCATCTTCAGGATTTAATTATTTCCATGGTTAAACTGCTGAATACCAAACATTTCCTTATAGAAAGGTAACTTCACAGTGGCCCTTCAATGGCTGTTCTCTAATAATACTACATTTTACAAGGGAATAGTCTTGTAATTAAGAAGATGAGGTCAAAAGTTGAGATCTGAACTTCTAAACTCACTTTGAACTTCAAAATGAATAATGAATTGTCCTCTTGCTCAGTGACCATCATGAACAGATATGGACAGATTAAGCGTATTGTGTTAATCATTAACCAGCATCTGTATTACACCTCAGAGAGAGAAAGCTCTCTGGGTTTTAAGTTTTCTCAGACTCATAACTGAGTTCTCTCTCTCTCTCTCTCTCTCTCTCTCTCTCTCTCTCTCTCTCTCTCTCTCTCCGTGAGTTCTCTCTTTCTGCTGAGGAATGAGGACATTCTAACTTCACTCATCATCTCTCTCTCACCATTGCACTTCTGCGAAACAAATGAGTGATAAACAGGAAACAAGAGACAGGAAACCCTGGCGTGTAAACCAGACCAGCAAACCATGGTAAATACACACACATACACACACACACACACATACAGTCACAAGCATCCACAGGCACACATGCAACCCTTGCAAACATAAGACAGTAAATAAAAAAGTTTAAGAACTGAAATAAAATCTTTTACTTCTAACTGGCTCGTGTTTCCGCATGAACTCCACACTCAAAGGTATCGAACCCTTCACTGCATAAACACAGAGCAGGCAGCCTTAATACACGAAACTAGACAAGTAAAACATAACTCTTTCAGTTACCTGTGCATCAGACATAAGCTTCTAGAGGGTGGAGCTAAACTGTAGTGCGGTTACAAAAAATAGTGCACTTTATATACATCCGTCTTTGAGACTCAAATATAAGGGGCAGGACTTTATGTGTGACCTTAAACTGGATTTTAAGTCTTCTGCATGTGTGTGTGCATGTGTGTGTGTATGTGTGTGCATGTGGGTGTGCGTGTGCGTGTGCATGTGCATGTGCATGTTCATGTGCGTGTGCATACGTGTGTATACGTGTGCGCTCACAGCATTTTTTGTTGGGTGACTCTTGGGCAGTTTGAGCTCTGTGGTTGACATGTGAGAGAGTCGACAGGGCTGATTTCCTCATGTTTGGCCTTCTGTTTGCTTAAGTGAAGAGGAACAAGTGGAAGTCTTGAAACATAGGAATCTGAGGGGAAAAGGGGAACTTTAAGCAACAGAGCCAGCCCAACTGAAAAAAGGCACAGACTTATGGAGAAGTGAGAGAAAGGGAAGCAGAGACAGGGAATTGTAAAGCTGTATAACTGAAAATGCCATTTTGAATAGGACACTGTGTGCTCTTTGTCGTCGTTGTTGTTGTTGTTGTTGTTGTTTTGTTTGTTTTGTCTGTTTTGTTTGTTTGCTTGGTTCATTTCTTTTGCTTTGCTTTGTTTCATTTTGTTTTGCTTTTTGTTTTGTTTTCTGTTCTTTTGTTTCTTTTCTCGCTGCTAATCTACGGGAATAAACAACAGCAGTAGTGCATGATTCATCCATACAGAAATCTCTGATGAGTCACTTTTTTCTGCGAATGTCTGAGATTATATAAAATCTCCTCATTTGAAGTCAGCCATCTCATTAAGGTACGAGCACAAAAACGGACAAACTGACAAACTGACAGGTACAAATAAACCTTTTTCGAACCACAGGCGCAAACCACCTTTTTGGCTGCACTTATTAAATGGTATATGCCCATCAGTGCAAGCAGGACCGGTTTTATACTATTTTCCACTGATAAGACATGGTAAGGGGGACCAATAACCACTCAAAAGCTTTGGAGAGACAGCGAGAGAGAGATAGAGAGAGATGTTTGGAGAATCGCTCACGCTGAGAGCAAAAAAGGAAGTCACGGCTACATTTCCTTCTTGGGAGATGAAAATGTCTGACAGGACTGATAGCAAAAAGGTCTTGCAACAGCATTGGATGCTGATAGGCATCTAGAGCTAGTGCTCTTTTTTCAAATGTGATATATTTATCTCAACTCGAAGCGAGTGGCCACCGCTGGCCATGTCACATACAGAGGAGTTTCCACCTGCAACATCAGATAGTCCAGGTCACAAAGCTTCTCTAACTTACAATGCAGTGCTCTATGAATATGCATCCGTGTGTCCATAAAACCCTCTCTCTCTCACACACACACACACACACACATACATATACAATCACTCACACATTCTCTCTGGTGTGATATGTTGCAGGAGAAGTGACCCCAGTTTGACAGAAGGGAACTAAGCGGTGCTGGTGCACTGCTGTTTCTCAGGGATTTGGGGAAGTTGTGAGTGAACTGGAGATGGGAAGAGGAGCTTTTGCTTTACATAACGTTTGTCACACATCCTAATTTACCCATTTTGGGAAGCAAGTGTCAAAAGCCACAGGGAGGGTCAACAAACAAAGAACAGCACTCTGTCAGATAAATAATCACACACGCACACACATACGCATGCACACACACATACGCATACACACACACACACACACACACACACATATGCATAGACAAACACACACACATACACATAGACAAACACACACACACAAACTCATACACACGCACGCGCACACACACACGCACGCGCACACACACACACACACACACACGCACACATACACACGCACACACATACACACACACAAACACATACACACACATACACACGCACATGCATGCACACACACACACACATATAC
>NC_044498.1:36648535-36651035 GCF_902362185.1 Chanos chanos | reverse complement strand
GTTTTGTGGAAAGTAAAATGTTTTACACAGGGTAATCCTTGGAGCTCTAGCGATGCCAAACACACTGCTCATTCTCAAGCTTGTTCATTTAATACAAATGTGGGGAAATCATAATGTAATGATGTTTGTGTGGACATTTTTGCATACATTTTACACTAATAATGCAGAATCACAAAACAAGTTGTAGAAGGGTTACTTTAAAACCTTTTTGTGTAATCTGATACCCATCCTCTCACCAGCTATCTCTTTGTTCCTCTCTCTTTGATAAACTGTGGGTTAACTGTCTGAAGGGTTGGAATGGAGAGGCTGTGCTTTGAGAGTGACCAAACTACAGAGAGCTGTAAGCCTTACCCGCCATCTGGGACATCTCCTGTGCTTCTTCTGTCTCCATTCTGTGAAGGTATTCTGCACAGAGAGAGAGAGAGAGAGAGAGAGAGAGAGAGAGAGAGAGAGAGAGAGAGAGAGAGAGAGAGAGAAGACAGTATCATCAGTGCTTTGATACAACAGATTCAGTCTTGTAGAGGTGTCCATAACTGATTAAAGAGAGACATTCTTTCTCTTTGTGTGCTCATCACACTAGTGAGAGAAGAGAATCTTACAGACACACACACACACACACACACACATACACACATGTGTGCAGACACACACACACACACACACACACTGCCCTGCACATTACCTTACAAAGAAGTAGAGACAGTTTCATTATCAGAGTGACAGACTGGGTCAGTTGGTTTTTACGGTTTACAATGCAAGCGAGGGTCTGTGTGTGTGCATGCGTGTGTGTGTGTGTGTGTGTGTTCTGGGATAGGGCTTTCAGTGCACATTTGTTATTTATTGTTAATTTCCCAGCACATAATCATCCAAAAATGCAAAATGACTGCTGCAAAATTAAGCTGAAAATGAGATGGCCCCAGGTCAGACGGTAGCAGGCTGTTTGCTGTAGCCAGCTGATCGACACCCGTGTTCACTCTAATTTACTGAACACGCACGAGTGGGCACGGCTAGACTCTCTAAAATACACGCACCCACCACATACACACACACGCGCGCATGGACAGACACGCACACACACGTACATACACACACGCACACGCGCTTGCACAGACACGCGCGCGCATACAGAGGTGCGCGTACGCACGCCCTCACATACACATTCAGTACACTACAGACAAAGACACAGAGGGGAAAGAGAGAGAGAGAGAGATGAGTGGAGCAGAATTAGGTGATAGAGGGAGGAAAGAGGAAGAAACAGAGAGAAAGCAAATGAAAGAGAGGGGAAGTTACAGAGACGGCATGATAAAGATGGTCAGGGAGGGAAAAAAAGTGTTGAGAAAACATTGAGAGGAACCAAAGTCAAAGTGAGAGAGATAGACAGAAAGAGAAAATGAAAATAAATGAGTAAAGAGAGGAGCGGACAGACTGAGAGATACTGGGACAGGGATTCTGAGAGACAGAGAGAGACAGATAGACAGAGGCAGAGAAAAGTTAATTTGCCTAAAATTAAGATTGTAAGTATTCGTGCAGAGGAGAGAGTAAAGTTTCTCAGTTGTCTGCAGGATAGGATGTAGGTGACGGAGGGGTCCAGGCCAGCATATGTGGGGAGTCAGTAGCGCTCATGGCCCCATTAATAATTAAGGTGTCCCCGTGGCCGGCAGCAGATGGGCGCTCAGCCTCGACCCCCCTCTACACCACTTCAAGACGTCCCCACAAGGGCCAAAGCGTCAACCCAGCCAGGCCAAGAGACAGAGAGAAAGACAGAGAGAGAGAGAGAGAGAGAGAGAGAGAGAGAGGGAGAAGTGAAGCTCCCTAAAATAGAGCCACAGGCCCAGGGGAGAAGGGAACCCTGGGCTTCCTGTTTTCACTGACAGATGGTTCCACACGCTTGGAACAAACAGTGGGAAGAAGAGTGTGCCCCCTCAACACATACACCCATACAACACACACACACGCACACACGCACACACACACACACACACAGCTCCACCCCTGACTGCAGTTAGGTCCCTGTTTTAATGGAAGCATGTGAGGTTAACATACTCTGGACAGCAATTAACGAGGGATGTAAGGTGCGTGTGCGTGTGCGTGTGCATGCGTGTGTGTGTGTGTGTGTGTGTGTGTGTGTGTGTGTGTGTAGGGAGGAGGTCCAGAGGTTAGTGATGTGGATGATTCAAAGTGTATAGTGAGGATTGCGTGCCACTGCGCTAATATGAGTCTCAGCACCAGTGTTCAGCAGCAGCTGGAGCTGGGTGGACTGGGAGTTGTGAGTGATTTTTTTGTGTGTGTGTGTTTCTGTGTGTGTGTGTGTGTGTGTGTGTGTGTGTGTGTGCGCGCGCGTGTGTGTGTGTGTGTGACTGAGTGGTGTATACTATAAAGTATTCTTGTGCCTCCCTCTCTGAAGAAGTGATGAGAAATACTGATAAGACAGAGAGAGAAAAGAATGAAAAAAACAGACAGAGAGAGAGAGTGTGAGCAATCCCACATAAAAGCCTGGTCC